>NW_025374816.1:0-9146 GCF_016433145.1 Gracilinanus agilis
AGGCAGAGCCTGGACCTTGCAGCCAGGCATTGCTCTGTGCACAGAATTTGAAGCTCTGCTGGCTTTCCTCTTTGGAGCCTCCGCCGCCGCCGGGGGAAATGGTGGGCTAAGACAAAGGAGGGTGAGAATCCTTGCAGGGAAGGACACGGAGCGCCGTTGGCTCTTTCTCGCACCTTTACTCGACAGTGAGCTTCAGAAGGAAGCTGTCCTGAGGATGACGTCCGGCCGCCCCCGCCACCCGCCACTGCACACTCAGTGCCTTTGAAATCCCCGAGAGGAAACAGCGGCTTCTCCAGCACGGGCTGTTTGGCTGTGGGAAGCCTCTTTGATGTCCTCTTTCCCCAAGGAGGCCACGGGAGCGCCGGGGAGGCACCTTTCATCTCGGGCTCTGGGGCTTCCTGGCCCTCAGCACCAGCCCGCAGCCTCTGAAGAGAGGGATCGATCGTCGGGCTTTCACGTCCTCCTGGTGAACGCAAGGGACGGGATTCCTTTTGGCTTTGCGGGCACTGAGGAGATGCAGGCTGGAGGGCTGCTAGAGAGCCGCGTTCAAAGCCAGGAAGGCCGGCTTCCAACCTTGCCTTAAACCCTAGCTGTATGGTCCTGGGTGAGTCACTGAGCTTCCCCTGCCTCCGTTTCCCCATCTGTCTAGGGATAATAGCAGCATGTTCCAGGGTTCCTGGGAAGCTCACATGGGATCACTCCACAGGATGGAGGAACCTTGGAAATCATCTAGTCCCGCCTCCCGGTTCTACAAATGGGCAAACACAAAGCAGGGAGAAATGAAGACACTGGCGACGTGCTCGAGAGCACATGCGTAAGAAGAAGCAGAACTGAGGCTCACACCCAGATTATGGGAACGAAAAGGTTCTCTCTGCTACATGGCAACTATTGGCTTCTCATCTACACAAATGAAGCTGACGCTGAAGGTGTGCCTCGCAGGGAACATCTAGTCCTCAGAGTGGGCATTCGGGTGTTACAATGGAGAGGCTGCTGGGCCTGGACTCAGGAACACTCATCTTTTGAGCTCACATCGGGCATCAGACCTGTACTAACCATGTGACCCTGCAAGCCCCTTCTCCCCGCTGGCCTCGGTTTCCTCATCTGTAAAATGAGCTGGAGAAGGGAATGGCAGACGACCCCAGTATCTCTGCCCAGAAATCTCCAAAGGGACCACGAAGAGTCAGAAACAACTGAAAAAATGCCTGAACAACAAAAGACAATGAAATGAGTATCTAATGAAAGCTCTGGTGAGGAGAAAACAATTAGATGGGAAAGACACATAGGCAACCAAGCAACACACATTCCTTATGAAGTGTATTAATATAACGATCTGGGAGAGTGATAGGAGCCACTAAGGCAAAAGGCCTTTGAAAAATCAGTCTGGTCTTCCAGGATCCAGGATGGCAGAGGAGGGAAGGAACTCTCTGAGCTCCCCCAACTCACCTCCAAACAATTATTTTAAAATGTTTCCAAATAAATTCATCATGGGCAGAACCAACAAAAGCTGGGGTGAACGTTTTCCACCCCGAGATCATACAGAATATTGACAGGAAAGAGCTGTCTCACCAAGGTAAGAGAGGAGCCCAATCCAGAACAGGTAGCACCCTGGTCACCCAGAATTAGGAGAGAGAAATCCACCCAATCCCGCCCAGGAAAGTGAGATTCAAGCCTCTTTCCAGCAAGACCACTGGGCCTCACCTCTCAACATTCTATAGACCTGCAAGGGAGCCGGGAAGCCCCTATGTACAATGAAACCTCTGGCAAAAATAATCTTAGTACACTTAGTACACTGCCCCCTCCAGCCTAGAAACAGAACTAACATTAACATATATATATATATATAAAAGTCATAAATTAGGCTAGTAAAATGAACAAAAGACAAAGAAAATCTGAGCCTATAAAATTATTGTGGAGGCAGGAAAGATCAAAATACAAACTCAGAATAGGAAAAAATGCCAAAAACAGTCTTCATGCCTTAAGAAAGGCAAACCTAGAGAAGCTTAAAAAAGGATTTTTAGAATCAAATAAGAGAGGAAGAAGAAAAATGGGAAAAGAAATGAAAGTGATGCAAAAGGATCATTAAAAAAGTCAACAGCTTAGTAAAAGATACTCAAAAATCCCATGAAGAAAACAAATCTTTAAAAAATAGAATTGGCCAAATGGAAAGGGAGACACAAAAGCTCAATGAATATAACAATTCTTTAAAAATTAAAATTGGACAAGCGGAAGCTAATAACGCAATGAGACATCGAGAAATGATAAATCAAAATCAAAAGAATAAACAAATAGAAGAAAATGTGAACTATGTCCTTGGAAAAGCAACAGATCTGGAAAATATATCCAGGAGAGATAATAAAAGAAGTATTGGACTATCTGCAGATTATGATAAAAAAAAAATAGCCTGGACATTATCTTATAAGAAATAATCAGGTAAAATTTCCCTGATATATTTGAACAATAGGGTTAAATAGAACCTGAAAGAATACACTGATCACCTTTTGAAAGAAATCCCCAAATAAAATATCTCAAGAATATTTTAGCCAAATTCCAAAGCTCCCAGGTCAAGGAGAAAATATTTCAAGCAGCCAGAAAGCAACAATTCAAATACTGTGGAGTCACATTCAGCATAACATTGGACTTAGAAGATTCTAAATTAAAGGTAAAATGGGAATTGAAATACATTATTCAAAAAGGTAAAGGATCTAGAATTACAACCAAGAATCACCCAGCTAGTGAAACTGAGCATAATCCTTTAGGGGAAAAACGGATATTTAATGAAATAGAAGCCTTTCAAGGATTCCTGCCAAAAACACAAGAGTCAAATATATTCATATACAAGACTCAAGAGAAGCATAATAAGGGACAGCTAGAAGGTACATTAGATTGAGTCAAACCTAGAGACAAGAAGTCTGGGGTTCAAATCTGGCCTCGGACACATCCTAGCTATATGACCATGAGCAAGTCACTTAAGCCCTAATGCCTTGCACTTAACTGTTCTTCTGCCTTAGAACTAATACATACAGTATTGATTCAGAGATGGAAGGTAACAGTTTTTTTCCTTTAAAAGAAGCATAAAAAGGTAATGAGAAAAGTTAAGGGTCTCAATAAGATTAATAGTTTACATTTCTACCTTAGTAGATACTTGTGACTCTTAAGAATTGTATCACTACTACTGCATTTAGAAGGAATATACACAGAGGCATGGAAGAAGGTTGAATATGATGAGATGATGTAAGTAAGGGGTGAGAAAGAGGAATTCACTGGGGGAACAGGGGAGGAGAGACAGAAGGGAAAAAATTACTTCTCAGTAGGCATGAAAGTTAATATAGTTGAGGGAAAGATTGAAGGGGTGGGCAATGATTAAAGCTTACTTTCATCGCAATTGGCTAAAATAGGGAATCACAACTATATTCAGTCGGATATAGAAATCTGTCTTATCTTATGGAGAAGAAGGAGAAGGGGAACAAAAAAAGAAAGGAGCTGATAAAAGGGCGGGTGAATTGAGGAAGACAGTGGTCAGAAGCAAAACATTCGTAAGTAGTGAAAGGCTAAAAGGAGAGGGGGGTAAGGTGGAAGGAAATGCATAGTAATAATGAATGTGATTGTGAATATGATGAAATCACCCATAAAATGGAAGAGAATAACAGAGCGGATTAAAAGAAGGAAACCACAATATGTTGCTTACAAGAAACACATTTAAAGCAAGGAGGCATACAAAGAGTAATAGTAAGGGGTGAGAGCAGAATCTGTTATGCTTCAATTGAAGTAAACAAAAATCATGATCTCAAACAAAGCAAAAGTAAAAAATAGGTGTAATCGAAAGAAATAAGGAAAGGAAATGCACTTGACAAAAGGTAGCAGAGACAATGCAATACTAGTACTAAACATAATAAATCAGTACTAAACTAAATCAGTAAAACACCAAATGGTATGGCACCTACATTCCTAAAGGAGAAGTTAAATAAGTTGCAGTATGAAATAGTAAAACATATGCTAGTGGGAAACCTCAATTTTCCCCTCCCCAAACTAAAAAAGTCTAACCAAGAAATAAAGAAGAAAAAAGATAACAAGGTGAATGGAATATTAGAAAAGTTAGATATGATAGACTTCTGAGGGAAAATTGAATGGGAATAGAAAGGAATATACTGTTCTCTCAGCAATGCATGGCATCTAAGAAAATTACCATGAATTAGGGCATAAAACCTTACAAACAAATGCAGCAAAGCAAAATTATCAAGTGCATTTTTTTTTCACATCATAATGTAATAAAAATATTTTCAATAAAGGGCCACGGAAAAGACAGACTAAAAATTAATTGGAAAGTAAATAATCTAATTCTAAAAAATAAATGGCTCAAAGAACAAATCATAGAAACCACCAGTAATTTCACTGAAGAAAATGACAACAATGAGACAATATACCTACACTAAATGCTCACATCAATAAAACAGAAAAAGAACAGAGCAATGAATTAGGTATACAACTGAAAGAAGAACAAGAAAAAGAACAAAGCTAAAAACTCCAATTAAACAAAAATTGGAAATCCTAAAAAACAAAGGAAAGATTAACAAAATGAACTAGAATATAGACAAGGGGCTGATTTTAGGGGGGGGGGCACAACAAAATAGATAAACCATGGATTAATTTGATTTTTTAAAAAGAAGGGAAATAAAATTATCAGTATCAAAAAGGAAAAGGGTAAATTCACTAATGAAGAGGGAATTATTAGGCACTCTTTTCCTAATTATATGCCACTATAACTAACAATATAGTAAAAAGAATATGACAATCTAAGTGAAATGGGTGAATAGTTACAAAAACAGAAATTGCCCAAATTAACAGAAGAGGAAATAGAATCCTTAAATAGACCCATCAGGAAAAGAAATTGACCAAGCCATCAATGGACTCCCTAAGAAAAAAATCTCCCAGGCCAGAAGGCCAGATGGATGCATTAATGAATTGTACCAGACATTTAAAGAACAGTTAATACAAATACTACATAAGCTACTTGGAAAATAGATGAGGAAGTTCTACCAAATTCCTTTCATGACATAAATATGGCACTGATACCTAAGCCAGGAAAAGCAAAAACAGAGAAGGAAAATTAAAGTTCAATCTCATGTATGAATATTGATGCTAAATAAATAAATACCACACTAGCAAGGAGATTTCAGCAATATATCTCAAGGATCATACATTATGACCAGGTAAGATTTATACCAGGAATGCAGGGCTAGTTTAATATTAGGAAAAGTATCAGCATAAGTGACCATATCAATAACAAAGCCAACAAAAATCAGTTGTGGGATACAAAAAAAAAAAAACCATATAATTCATCAGCATTTCTATACTGTACCAACAAAGTCCAGCAACAAGACTTTTAAGTGTAGACAATATGAAATGCCTAAAGTCTTATAAGGCAAACCCGGGAACTATTTAAACTCAAAAGTACTTTTCACACAAATAAAGTTAGGTCTAAACAAACTGAAAAACTCTTCATTACTCGTGGATAGGCTGAAACAATATGAGAAGAATGACAGCTCTACCCAAATCCATTTTCCTATTCTGTGCCTGCCAATCAAAGTGCTAAAAGTTATTTCATAGAGCTAGAAAAATATAATGACCAAATTCATCTGGAAGAATAAAAGATCAAGAATATCAAGGGAACTAATGGGGGGAGGGGGGGATGTGAAGGAAGGTGGCCAAGCCATCCAGATCTCAAACTATTCTAGGAAGCAGTAAGCATCAAAACAACTGGGACTGGCTAAGAAACACAGTGATAGATCAGTGCCATAGTTTGGCATACAATCCACAGTACAAAATGGCCAGGGCCATCTACTGTTTGACCGATCCAAAGGTCCAAGCTTTTGAGACAAGAACCCGTTATTTCACAAAAACTGCTCGGAAAACTGGAAAAGAGCATGGCAGAAGCTCGATATAAACCCACATCTCACACCATTTAACAAGATGGGATCAAAATGGGTCCATGACTTATACATAAAGAGTACTATCATAAGCAGATTAGGGGAGCATGGAACAATTTACTTGTCATATCTATAAAGAAGAGAAGAATTTGTGACCAAAGATATGAGAAGAAATATTACAGGATTCTAAACGGGCAAGTTTAATTATATTAAATTAAAATTTTTTGAACAAATAAAACAATGCAAAATTAGAAGGAAAACAGAAACCTCGGGCGGAGGTGATTTACAGCAAGTGTCTCTGACAAAGGACTTATTTCTCAAATATGTAGAGAACTGAGTCAAATTTATAAAAATGCAAGTAAATTTCCAAAGATAAAGGATCAAAGTATGTAAACAAGCAGTTTTCAAACAAAGCCACCCAAACTACCTATAGTCATATCAAAAATGCTCCAAATCATTATTTATTACAGAAATGCAACTTAAAACAACTCTGTGGGGCAGTGGATTGAGAGTCAGCCTTAGAAATAGGAGGTGCTGGGTTCAAATGTGGCCTCAGATATTTCCTGGTTGTATGACCCATGACAAATCACTTACCCCCAATTTTCTAGCTGTTGCCACTCTTCTGCCTTGGAAACAATACTTAGTATTCATTCCAAGACAGAAAGTAAGATGTAAGAAAAAAAAAATTTGAGGTAACAACTTATACCTAGCAGATCGGCTAATAAGACAGAAAAGGAAAATGACAAATGTTGAAGGGGACGTGGGAAAATCGAGACACTAATACACTCTTGGTGGAGTTGTAAACCGAATCAAACGTTCTGGAGAACAATTTGGAATTATGGCCCCAAAGGCCCATAAAATTGTTCATACCCGTTGATCCAGCAATACCACTCCTAGGTCTATATCCTATAGAGATTTTTAAAAAGGAAAAGACCTATTTGTACAAAAAGAAATTATAGCACCTCTTTTTGTGGGAGCAAATATTTGTAAACCGAAGGCATAGCCTTCAATTGCAGAATGGCTGAACACATTGTGATTATAATAGAATACTACTGTGCTATAAGAAAGGATGAGCAGGAGGATTTCAGAAAAACCTGAAAAGACTTCTGGGAACTGATGCAGAGTGAAGAACCACAAGAGCATTCTACACAGTGACAGCAATATTTCTGAAGAGGGGGGAGGTGGGGAGTCAGGAGCCATCAGGAAGTCCACGAGTCAGAGTTTAGGAGTTAAGCCCATGCCAGGTTTTGTAGTCTGCAAAGAACGAATGCCCGAGGAAGAAGTAAGGATCTTCAGAACCCAGGCCAGAGCTCAAGACTATATAGGGAAGAACATGCCCTCCTTGTGTTGGAGAGAAATGACTACGCTTTTGTGATTGTGGCATCTTCAAAGTAAACGTCCCATCATAAATGCTAAAAAGAGGAAAGAAAGTCAGTTCGTATTGAGTTAGTATGGCAGGAGGCCAAGACTTAGGCCTTTACCATGATAGGAGAAACAGTCATTCCACCCTAAGTTTGTTTCAGGGACACAATCAAGACAGAGAAATAGAAATAGAGGACGAGAAAGAATTTCCAGAGAATAGCCGTGGCGATCTTCACAAGGAGGGACTACAGGACCAGGGCAGATGGCTGGCAGGCCAGGGAGCTGTTTTCTCAGCACTCCTGTGGGCTCGATTTCCAAGGGCACGGAAACCCCAAATCATCACGGAGGGCCAAAAGGAAGTGAGTGCTGAGTTCCAGTTAGAGGGAGTGACAATTCCTAGCAGCCCTGTGAATGCAAATCTACGTGTCTCATTCTGAAGACTAGGAAAGTGTGGCTTAATGTAGAATTCAATCTGGAGAGGGAAGGATCCAATGAACTAAAAGCTGAGTCAATGCAAGAGGGGAGAAAATGGATGCGTTATTCATAACTTGGAAGAGGTGCCCACATCAATGAGAAAGTCCGTCCTATTCAGTTCGGCAAATAAGCAGCATGGAATAGTCGAGAGAGCCCTAGATTTGGGGTTCAAGAGACCAGGGTTCAAACGAAGCCTCAGACACGAACCAGCTATCCCAGGGGAAGCTTTGGAGTTCACTTTGCCTGAGTATCTCCATCCCTAAAATGAAAAGGTTGGATTCGGTGGCTTCTAAGGTCACCTCCATCTCTAAGTCTATAACATTGGTGATAACAAGTATTTATTCAAGGGAGAAGGCAACATGGTATAGTTGAGGACTGGATGTGTAATTGGGAGAAATAGACCCAAGGCTTGTCTCTGATCCATGCTGACTGTGTGACCAGGGGCGAGTCATTGACCTTTCGTTTCCCTCTGGCATCTCTCTAGACTTAAGCTACGGATAAGATGTCCATCTGCATCCGCGTAGAGAGCTTTATCACAGGTCCAGAACAAAAACAAGTTTTAAAAATGTCGGGCATTGCGAATCGCCGACCCAGCAAAGTGAAAGTCCCATCGGAACTAAAGAACGAGGAAGCGTTTTGTTGGGGGGAAATGTCTGAGCGAATGCCTATTTATAGGATGAAATAGAAATGACAAAAATGGCAAGAGCGCTTCCTCCCAAGCAGCCAGGCCTCTCTGGACACACAAGGGATGAGCAAAGTCCCTGGCTTACGCTCCCAAACGAGCTGCTTCCAACAACTGTCAAATTTTCTTATTGCTGAGGTTTGGAGATTCGTCAAAACTGGCTGCCAATTCGACATCTGCTTTTTGTGAATTTCTTTGGAAATCTAATCAGTAGGCCTGGGATGTGGACAGGATATTTGGAGTGCTATGAATGGCCTAGATTGCACTGATTTTAACTTTGGTGACTGGGCTTTTTCTTCTAAGTACAATCCCTATTCAGCCCGTCCCACTCATCAGCCACACAAGCACTCCAATTCTCAAGTCTCCTGGAGACTTCAAATTAAAATAAATAAATAAATGAAGGCGCAAATCTAAGAATCTTTATGCATCTTAGAACTTTATGGGCTTCAAACGATTTCCTCAGAGACATCTGCTGTCATCTTCTGGGTTCTTAATAGCAAACAAGCACACAGCTTATGAGATATTTTCATCCTTTGATTGAAAAAAAAAAAGAAAGAAAAAGTGTTCCTGTCTTTCTCCCAGATTCTCCTTTTTAATTGGCTTCAGTTTTCTCTTCAGATGGCACAACTGAAGGCCCCAAATGCAGCCAGATGCCACTGAAGGACATACTACCACTGTCTAGATGTCTCACATCTAACACACAC
>NW_025374817.1:0-5118 GCF_016433145.1 Gracilinanus agilis
TTTTTAGCAGAGATGCTCTTAGCACAGGCATTGAAGTTCACCACCAACAGCTCTTTGTTTTTCCTCCATGCTAACTTTGTGACCTTCATCATGAACTTATCCATTTCATCCATCTTGGTCAGCAGGCTACATATTACACCATCCCCATAATATTGCCATTTTTCCCTCTCCTTTTATTGCAAAAGCCAATGTACTTTATCAGACTTGCCTTTCCTCCATCTTCTTTATGGATTTCCATTTAGATAAGGACTGACCAAGTGGCCTAATATATCAAAATCTTATATCTTTGTTTCTTTTGAAGATCTACCCTTCCATTGACACAATCCAGTCATAAGTTGGATCAATTCCATTAAGTCTCAATGATATGTATAAAATCACAGTGGCTATCACATTAAGACTTGCAATTCATGCTATTATTATAAACTGCCCACTCACATATAGACCTCAGAATCCATGTTCATCATTCCTGCCACTAACCTATTTTTCTTTGTATGACATAACTTGTGTTCTCTATGGTATTCGAACACTCTTCTCTCTTTACCTCATTTCAGTTGAAAGTCCTCCTCTGAAGCAGATCAGCAAATCTCCCAGACAAATTAATTCTTCTAAGCTATCATTAAATTAATTCTGTCATTGGACAGGAGCCCAGAATTCCAGTGTCTCAAACAGTTTTGGAATAATTTGTTCTTAAGTTATGATAGCATTTTGGTAGCTCCCTAGAATTTTTTGATTTGGAATTGGAAAGGATATTAGAGGTAACCTAGTCCAATTGGCTAGTTTTATACCCGAAAAGATTAGGATCGGAGAAAATAAATGACTATATAAAATTTTTATATTATCTAAGTTTGTATGACATTCTGGACTAGCCATCTTGGTTTGAATTTCTTTTAGAAGAAGCATCTTTTCATTTTGAACCTGGATGGAAAAAAAACTACATAACTATATATAATATATATAATATTCTCTGTTTGTCTCTGTCTCTCTCTCTTGATCAGGGCACAGTTAAGCATTTAACATACCCTTTCATGACATACTTAAGGATATTTGGGCTCAATGATAATGGGTGGACAAGATTTTAAAACAGGTCAAGACTTGGGGCCGTTGAACAAAGAACTCTACTGAATGCACGAATGCCTGCTTCAGGTTCTCCATGCCTCTAGTTCCATGAGTTCCATAATCCTAATAATAGTCGTAACCTCTTCAAATCCATTTTATCCCAGGCTCTGAATTTGAATTGCACAGAATTCCTTCTGTCCACAATTCTAAATCAAGCCCTATCCAATTTGGCAACATTTCTTGAATTGCTACAGTCTTTGTCAGATTTTTGCTGAACAATTAGAATAACTTTCTAAGAATTAAGAGCTGTCTAACAATACAATTGACAGTGAAATAATGAGTTGAAAGTTTCCAAACTGAGACTATAAGCAAAGCCACTCATCAGAGATGCTTACAATAGGTTTTTACATTGAGTGAGAGGTTGGTCTACTTATGGTTCTATCTCTATGCAGCAATGATTCTGTTAAGTACTTGTTCCCTAAAAATGGAAATTTCATTAATTCCCAAAAATCCAAACCAATATAAGAAGTATTTTTCAAGTTGATAATGAATCCAATGCACTGTGCTAGACCCTCAAACCTAGTCAAAAAGGGAAAGACTTATAGCTCTCAAGGAGCTTATATTCTAATTAGCAAATCTTGAGTTCTTTACTCATGGGACAATGCACCTTTCATCCTGAGGGCTATGGAAATAGTTGTCTAATCGGTCTCCCTGCTTGAAACTTCTCCTCTCTAATCTATCTTCCACTCAGACACCAAAGTGATATTTCTAAAGAACCGATTTGACTATGTCGTTCTCCAAATGAATAAATTCTCATGGCTCACCATTGCCTCTAGGATGAAACAGCATCTCTTCTTTGGGGCATTGAAAGTCTTTAACAACCTGTCTCTAATTCTATTATGAAGTCCTCCCCTTAACAAACTCAACAATCCATCCAAAATGACCAGAAAAATTGTTTTATGGAATATTTATGGGTTTTGTTGTTGTGGTCCTGTTCATATTTTTATTCCTGAATGTCCTTGGAATGACTTTGTTGGGTTAGATGTTTTTGATAAGCTTTGTTTAAATTGGTTTTACTCTCCCTTGCTTCTCTGTACTTTATAAAAAGATACTGCTCAGAGCTGTGCCATCTTTCTTCATAAGATTTTATAAAGAAGTATGTATTCATTTCCAATGTAGCCTCAGGCAGCCATCTTTTCTTTTTAGCTGACAAGTCAGATGTTTGCTGAAAAAGATGCTTTTAGAGGGGTCTTTTAGTCTGCTTGTTATTGCAATTAATTTACGTTGCTTAAACATCTAGATAAAAATATTAGAGCTGGTGTCAATGTCATTTTTGTTAACTATTTCTTATGTTTAATTTTCATTTGCTTGATCTGCATTTGCAGGTGAAAAAAACAGAAGCTCAGGGAATTTAGGTGATTTGCTTTGACTTATGTCACAGAATAAGTAAGGGAGCAGAGTCAGTATCCCAACTGGGATCTCTTGATTACAAGTCTAATATGCTATACTGGGAAAGAACTTGGAAAATTAAGGGGAGTTAGTATTACTATCTTCTGCCAGCACATAATTCCTAGAAGTTTATTTGGTGGTGGGGAAACATAGTTTCACCTTTTTGTTTATTTTTGTTTTTCTGCTCTGAGTATAAGTTTCCTTTTTGGCATATATCACAAGCCATATCCCACTCTCACTCCTGGTACCCAATTTCTTTAATGTCCACAGATGTCCTACAGTGAGGCATTATCAAGGCAGCTTCTGAGAAGATCTCTAAATAGGAACAACTCAGGTTCAGTATGGATCGAATCCCTGAACTCTGTGACTCCTTCATATACCTGTTTCTTTTTTTCATATTTAAATGCTTCTCTTATTTTCTGTTGAAATGATCTTGAATAAACTAGTGCAAACTGAATTCCCAAAAATTGCTTTAATCTAAAGAAGAAAATAAGCAAAGTAGGGATTACCGCTAAAAATCTGAAGTGATTTTCACAATTTAGAGATTCTGGGATTAATTAATAATGTAAATAGTACTTGTGTATAAGTGGTAATTTATTATAAAAATCAACTATTAAAATAATGTATTAATTAGTTATTTAACAAATCTTGAAGTTTGTTTTCTATCTCTATAGATTTTAAAAAGTGTCTCCCCTTTAAAAAAAGAAACAATTGACAAGTGTATCCTAAAATATAATGAAAACACAATTACATTTTGCAAGACCCTATCCTCTCTAGGCCTTAGTTTTCCTGCCTATAAAATGAAGCATTTAGACTTTAAAACTAAATTATCTATTTAGCTACTTAATTACTAAACCAAAAATTATCTATAAGATCTCTTCCATTTTTTAATCCCAAAATCCCATTATCTTAGAGGGTGAAGGATTAAGGATTACTTTGTAATATACAGTCCTAACAGAAGGCAAACTATATTAAAGAACAGAGATTATCTTTTCCTTCCAGTTATATAGCCAAGAAACTAAAAAATGACAGATTCAAAAATTAGAGTGACATAGCCCAAATTATTTATAATTGAACTTTATTCTATGAAGAAGCAACTATTCTTCTTTATTACTGACATCTAAAGTATGTAAACAATTATATAGTACACAAATAATACACAATTGGAGTCAGAACACTTCAGTTCAAGTCCTTTCTCGGTCATTATTCTTTATTATGATTTTGGGTTAATTATTAAACATTTCTGAATTGCAGTTTCCACATTAGTAAAATGATCAGGCTGAATAAATGATATCTTTGACCCCTTCCAGCTATAAATCTGTGATCTTAATGGCATTTCAAGAAGCCACATGTGTAAAATTAAACAAGAGCAGATAAAAGCATAATAAATTAAAGTAAACCAGAGATGAAATTCCATAATTCTATGTCTTCACATATCAAAATGTACAAAACAGCATCCTATAATGTGGAGAAGAATATATTTATTTTCAGGCTAATAATAATGAAATTTCACATATTGTTTAACATAAAGTTACGGATTGGAAAGTAAATTGCTTCTATAAAGCATATCTTGACATTCTTGACTTTGCATTTATTAACAGAAATAATGCCTTTATCAAAAAGAAATGTGATTAGGAGGGATAGCAATTCAGTTAAAGAGAGAGCAGTGAGCACAGGGATGTGTGAGCTGGGAGTCTATTCTGCTCATTAATAGGTCTACCTCGCACCAGGATGGTACTTTAATGTTTCTATCTGCTCTCCTTCTAGAGTGAAGCAAATTAGGGCAGAGGACTTGGGAGGTGATGAAGATGAGGGTTTAGAGGATATAATCAGTTCAGGATTGGGACAGTAGTGACTGGGGTAAAGAAAAAAAAGTAGATATAGCTGACTCCTAATCCTTTTTTCTTTTCTTTCTCTACTTTTAGGCATGGTTTGTATACTACCCTACTGCTCCAGAACATTGAAAAGCATGAACTATTTACATCAACAAGCATTTATTAAGAACTTAGTCAGACTTTCACTTCTAAGAAACCAAGATGGTGGAGCAAAGAATGATTCCAGTTCTCCCAAACCCAACTCCAAATACACACACTCTCTCCCTCTCTTCCTCTCTTTCTTTCTTTCTTTTTTTCTTTCTTTCTTTCTTTCTTTCTTCCTTCCTTCCTTCCTTCCTCCCTCCCTTCCCCCCCCTCTCAGCAGAGAATGCATTGGCATGGTGAGAGGTTCAAGATTCAAAAGAGAGAGACTGACCAAAAGCCTATTAGAGTAGTCCATGAGTGAAATCAGAAACATATAAGTAGAGTGGAGGCATATAAGAGTGATGCTATCAAGGTAAAACTGACAAGACAATGTGGATAAGAGAGATAAATATGAGGAAATAGTGGAAGGTGACACCAAGGTTGAAAGCCTGGATGGTAGTACTCTTGAAATAACTGTAAATTTAGGAAGAACGGAGATGTGGTGGGAGTTGGCAGGGGGAATAAAGAGAGTTCTGTTTCAGATATGTTCTTTGATATGTCCATAAGACACCAAGCCAAGCACTCTATTGATTGTACCACCTAGCTGCCCCATATAGAGTAGATAAAAGGTAAATATAAAATATAAATATATATA
>NW_025374818.1:0-2911 GCF_016433145.1 Gracilinanus agilis
CTATCACACTCCCAAGGTTAGGTTCTTCACCTTTGCCAACTAAATCCTTTTCCAAGGTTTATAAAACAACAAGATCAAGACTCTGAAAAGGAAATTAATTACATTAAATGGATAAAGGTATTGCCTATGAAAATAAAAAAAAGTGCAAATCATACACCATTGGTTTTATTTTATTTTATTTTTTAAAAATGCTTGCCTTCAGTCTTAGAATTAAAACTGAGTATCAATTTCAAGGTAGAAAAACAGTAAGTGCTAGACAGGTGGAGTTAAGTGACTGGCCCAGAGTCATATATCTAGAAAATGGCTGAAGCCATATTTGAACCTAGAATCTCCTGTCTCCAGATCTGGTATTTTAAATTTAAGTATCTTTATGAAATCATTTTTTCAATTCAAAGTAATTTGAAGAAAACAGGGATGGGATGGTAAAGGAATCAGAATGGAAGGCTATATTCTAGCTTCTAAATACATAACAAAGTAGCATCAGCATAGCTATGTATATAAATCACAAAAATGCCTATTTATATATTGCATATACAAAATAATGTCTCTATGCACGCATGTGTATAACTTTCATTTATATGTTGATCACTATGCTCCAGGCACTGTGCTAAGCACTTGACAATTGATATCTCATTTGATTCTTATTCCCCTAGGAAATTAGGGCCATTAATATCCCCATGTTATAGATGTGGAAACTGAGGCAGAGATGAGTTAAAATGACCAGGGTCACACAAGTAGCAACTATCCTAGCCTCTCAGGTCATCCTGACTTCTTGACTTCAGGCTTGGTGCTCTGTCCACTATTCCATCTGTTTGTCCATACATGTATGTATATATGTATGTTATATGTCTATAAATTTAGAAATACATGAACACATATATATTTATACAGGTGTATGTATCTATGTATATATTCATCATATATACTTAATATTAATAATCACAAAAGACTAATTTTATCAACCAACTAAAGTAAAATTCAAATTTTAATTTGTAAATTAACAAATATATTTTACATTTAACATACAAAATAATAACATCACATCACAAAATACCCATAAAACATTTAATTATATATAAGTTTACCTCTAAACTGTACATATATCCTTGTTTTATTTATTGAATGAGATCCCCTATATATGGCATGCTTTTCAATTATATGTAGGTTTGTAGTATTTTTTGGATTGTGCCTTATCCAAAATTATAGATCTGAACTCCCATCTAATGACTCTAGGCCACATCAAACCAGACTTAATTAGATGATTTTTTTTAAATTGGAGTAATAAATATTTAACAAAAGAGTAAAGTTAACAAGGAAGAGGATCAGATAAATATTTTTAGTAATCATTTCCAAATCAGGGCCAACACGTATATTTCCAAATGCTGACATGTAATATTGGTCAATTTTCCAATTAACTTTCTCCTTTCTCAAACAAATTGATAAAATATATCAGTTCACTTATTGTAGAGTATTAAAGACTAAGTAGTAAAGTAGGACCTAGCTATGCAGAATAATAATCTTGACAGATCTGGCTTCTTGATGTGACAACTAACCAATCTCGGGCAATGTTTAAAGGTAGTTTCTCAGCACAGGAGTTAGATGAAAATTAAGATGTTTGGCTGCTGATGTTTCTGACATCAAGGAGGTCAAACCAAAATTCTGGTGCTGAGGTTATAGCTAAAGTTTAGTTTTTTTCCTTTCCTATCTTTTTTCTCACTAGTTTATTTTTTTTTTTTACTTTTACAGACTTAAACCTCATTACCTGCATAAGACTCCTCTTCTCCTTCTGAACTTGGGATGCTGGAAATAGGATCTAATTAGACTTTTCTTGGCTGTTGTTACCATATATGGCATATCCAATAGCACCCTTACAATAGGTATACCTCCTCTCCAATGAGTGATAACTTCTATTTTGGTGCCAAACACCTTGAAAATAGGGATTATATTTTTCCCCAGTTAAAAAACAAAAACAAAACAAACAACTGAAACCACAGAGATCCATCTGTAGGACCCTATCATATATTCACTAGCATAAAATAAAGTCAAGTAATTATTTGAAATAAATAGTAGGGACACTCACATTAAATTTCATGCCTAGAGCAGATCCATAATATAATTTAACATATCACATATAGCAAAGTCTTATATAAATTAAATTAAGAATATCATAAATTGTGGAAAGGAAATGTCAATAGATTTCACTAAACTTTAACTCACCCCCTTTCTAATTTCCCAGAGCAAAGTTTCCCACCTTAGCCATTGTTTCTTTCCCCCTTATTGGAATATAAACTTGAGGGCAGACCTGTTTCTCATTTAATAATTTTCTGCACAATAAGTTACATGCTTAATAAATTATTTTCCATTCATTCACATGTTCATTCATCCATCTCTTTATCCTATATCCAATACAATATGAGAAAAAATTTATTAAATGTTTACCTATGTGCCAGGCATTTTGCTAAATGTTGGGGATACAAATAAGAAAAATAAAGTCCTTGTTCCCAAGGAATTTATAATCTAATGAGGATAGACCAGACAAAAGGAGCTGAAAGGAGTGGAAGAAAGTATCAATAAATGCACAATAATGGACTCAAATAATGGAATCAAAAAGTGCAGTTATTGTCAAATAAAGCAGTATCACACATATATATTGCAGTAAACAGGTATGTGCACATATATGTAATATACATATGCATATAGTATATGTTATTATGTATATATTGTGATGCACATTTATATATACATATAATTAAGTTCATCAGTAAAACATAACAAAATTCAATAGATCAATATGCATGTACTAGGCACTTCCTATGTGCAAAGGTGCTATGTTAAGCACTTCAAAAAAAGGCAAAATCAATCTTGCCTCCCGGAAGTTTATATTCTAGTCAAAGAACAATATATATATATA
>NW_025374819.1:0-4034 GCF_016433145.1 Gracilinanus agilis
TCTCCAGACGTCCGTCCGTCCGTCAGTCCCTCCCGGGCTCAGGGCTAGCAGCCCCCTTCACTCCTGGAGCCGGCCGCCCCCCCGCCCCCGCAGCTTCCCCAGGCCCCCCTGGACCAGCCCGGGAAGGGGAGCACACAACTACCCGCGGGGGTCTGGGACGGCCAATATGGAGCCCGGGGAGGGGGGGCTCATTTAAAGCCCAGACCCCTGCCCCCCCACCCTCCCGGGTTTGGGGGGTGGCGCTCTGAGCACGCCGGCTCCCAGCCGCGGAAAGGGGGGTGGTGGGAAGGAAACTTTTCTGCCTTTGGACACGTGAGTTTTCTTTCTTCTCCAGCCACCTTCCCTTCTCCCGCCCCTTGTCCGGAAAGCCCCTTCCCCCCTTTCTACTACACCGCCCCCCCCATACCCCTGTTCCTGGCTTCTTAGCTGGGGGGGAGGCCCTAGGCTGGGAGGAACGCGAGGACGCAGCTTTGGAGAAGTGGAGTTATGTGGGGGACGGACGGGAGGGGGGGGGCTTTGAGCCTCCCTAATTCCGTTTCTGTCGGGGTCGTTGGCCATCACCTTAGGGGCACCCTTTCCCCCTGTCCAAGGCCCCTCCTCCGCCCCAAGCCATGTGCTCTGTCCTGAGCCCACTTTTCCTGGCCTGGGCGCCCCGGGAGCTCTATTCAGCAAAGCTCGGAGTGGGCTTTGTGTGCAAGGGTGTTTTTATACAAAGGGGGGGGGGAGGTGCGCACACGCGTGTGAAAGTTGTGGGGGCCGTTGTTGTGAAAGTGGCTGGCATTTGTAAATCGTCGTGCAGGTGAATGACATCTCTGGAAGTGCTGCTTCGGTGCCTATTGTGTGCCGAGCCCTGTGGGGAGATCCGAGGAGCCGTTAGTCTGGGGGTAGGGCTGCTTTGGCTTGTCAAGGATTGGGAGAGTGTGGCCATGGGAAAGCTGGGAAGGGGTTTGTCAGGCAGGTGGCCTTTCTGTGGGAGTTGGGGTATACGGATGCGTTGAACAAAAGCTGATTTCGGGCCCACCGTGCATAGCACTGGCAGAGAGAAAACTTTATAGAAGTCCCTGGCCAATGGGAAGCTGAGTGTCTTGTAGTAATGTTGGTGTGAGCTGTTGGTGACAGTTAGGTGGTTAGGAGTTGTCAAGAGTTGCCAGTGTAAGTTGTTGGGGGGGTGGGGTGGATCTCTCCGTATTTTGGTGTGGGACCTAGAGAGGGGTGCTGGTGCTGGTGGCTTGTGGTGGCGGAATTCTAACACAGCCGGGCCGCGATACTGCTTCTGACCAGATGAGATCCGGAGGCCAAGACCGAATTTGTGCGAGATAACCTGGAGCAAACTTTAATTCCTCCCTCGAGCTCCCCCTTTCCCAGCTTCCTCCTTGTCACTGTCCAAGAGGGGGATGGGGTAGGAGATGAGCTGGGAGGACTGCACTTTTCTTGTGGGATTAGAATCAAGCTCTGGGCAGGGAAGCACATCTTCTAGGCCTGCCTGGGATGGGGATGAAAGCCAGGATTTTTTTTTTTTTTTTAAACAGATAAAACACCCCAAAGGAATTCCGAGCTGGAGGCTTCCTTTGTGGGGGAGTGGGAGGGGCTTGTTTCTGTTTCTGAAGGTTTGATGTCAGTTTTCCAGTTTTTCTTTGTTTTCTCTTTCTCTGTGAATCTTTGCTCTGATGATACATATGTACCTCTCTCCTCTATGAGGAAGGAGTTTGGAAGCTGGTTTGACCAGTTTGAATCCCTTGGAGTCCCAGAGATGGAACGGAATTGAGAGACCATCTAATTCAATCCTCTAATTTTTACAAGATAGGAAAATTGAAATTCAGAGACCTTATGCATTTTGTCCTAAGTCACACGCAGGACTAGAATCTTAACGGATCAGAAGTAAGGACAGATCTCATTCTGGGTGGCATGAACAAGTTACAACTTCTGAATCTATTGAGACACAACTTGTCAATCTGTAAAATGGAGTGATGACAGAGCCTCCCTGGAGGGTTGGTGTGATAATCAAAGGATCAATATATGTAAAACTTTCTTCAAATGGCAGCTTTTATTGCCTTTTATTCAGTCATATTTAGCAGTTCTCTTACTTGGTAAAGCCTTTTAGGTTAGGCCAAGTGGGAATAGCAAAGTACTAAACTTTATTAGATGGATAGCTAGGTGACCAAAGGAGATCAGAGTGCCAGGCCTGGAGTCAGGGAAGACCTGAGTTCAAAACAGGCCACAGGCAGTTACCAGTTCTGTGAATCTGGGCAAGTCACTTCACTATGTTTGCCTCAGTTTCCTCATCTGTCAAATGAGTTGCAAGAAGAAATGCAGACAGGACTGAAAATGACTAAATAAGACTTTATTTAAACCCTTAAGTAAGCTTCACCAGGGTGGAGATTGGTGTTTGAACTCTCTGTGTTCTGCCTGTGACAGACACTTAATCAGTATTTGATTTGCTGAATTAGCTTCTAAGGAGTAGATCCTGTGGAATCTTCCTGATAGAATCAAATTGAGATATATATATATATATTTCTAATAGGGGAAAACGCCAACCACCAATATTTCTCCATTCTTTAGTCTTTTCCATAATCATTTCTTCATATAGTCATATCCAAAAATTGTTGCTTTGGTTTACTTGCACTAGGTACAATCTTGGGAGGCTGTTTGCATATCACTCTTTGGTACTCCTCTCATATAGGTTTTCTTGTGGGAATATCAGAATGTAACTTAATGCCTTGATCCGATAAAGAAAAAAAAAAAAGATCTCACCTTCCCAGCAAGCACCTGGGCTAACAACATATGGAATATAAGATAGACTTTATGTCACAAAACATGGAATTCAGAAATAGAGGATTTAAACTGGAGTCTATAAATTGGCAATTTCTCTCCCATGAGTTCTCCCTCCTCTAGACACTTACATAGTTCTCCATATTTAATAGCACTATGGTTATGGCCTCTGTACCCCAAAGGAGAAAAGAACTAAGACCCACTATGTAATTAGCAGTTTTATAATCCACAAGGAGGAGCATGGTCCGGATTTGGTTCGGTTATTTCTAATTTCTTGTGTTCTTAAGGCCTGGTGCCTAATGCTCAATCATAGAACAGCACTTTTGCTTGGTCCTAGAAATTGATTTTGTCTAAGTTAGAGGATCTTGACTTCTTTTTTGTGTCATGGTTCTTGTTAAAAGTGTGGGGAAGCCTATGGACCCCTTCTCAGAATATTTTTAATGCATTAAAAAAACCCTAAACAATCACAAAAGGAAACATTTATACTGAAAGAATTGTTGAAATCTTTTTTAGAATAAATTAATGATTTCACATTAAGAACCCCTAGTTTAGAGTCTAAGTATTTCTCTACCTCAAAGTGTATTGATTTTCCCCATTTGTCTAGGTCCTAAACTCTAGGATCACTTCTGTAACTCTCACTATATTGCTGCCATCTCTGGTGCTTCTTTGAGTTTCCAGTTGGGCCCAGAAATTCTCCATACTCTGATGCTGCCTCTGGTCATTTTTTATGTCTGTGGCTGATCTCTGATGGGGCCATATGTAAAGTACCATAGAGGTGCAGGATTTCCTTTGAGGGAACCAATGAGTTTCAGTTGCCCTGCCCTGCCCTGGCTCACACCTCTCTGTCTACATAGGTGTCCTCACTCTTAAAGGCCAAATAACTGAGGTGTGGTTCAGGTTGATTCAGTCATTCTGAATGGGTCTGTGGGAGATGTTTGTACCTAGATTAGGGAGACGTCTTCAACAAAGGTCTCATTCTTCAATTTTGTTGATCTCAAAGTAGATTCCTGGTCACACCTTCTAAAGTCACTTCAAACCATTGAGGTGAGGTAGATAGCACAAATATCTCCATTTACCCTGGGAAAATCTGAGTTGAGGCAGAAAAGATGACATGTTCAGAATTATGCAGCAAGTGTCAGAAGTGAGATTGAAACCCAGATTTCCAAGAGTGATACATACATACATATACATATACATATACATATACATATACATATACATATATATATATATATATATATATATATATATATATATATATATAT
>NW_025374820.1:0-4718 GCF_016433145.1 Gracilinanus agilis
TCCTTCCTTCCTTCCTTTCCCTTACCGTCTGTAATCAATATTAAGTATAGATTCCAAGGCAGAAGAGTGGTAAGGACTAGACTAGTGATGGTGCCATGACCCTCCCATACACCAAGTGCCAGGCACACCCTGCCCCTCCCTTACCCCACACAGGGGAAGGAGAAAGAGCTCCCATTGGGCTGCTGGGTGGGTGAAGAGAGGAATGTCCTCAGCCAGTGTAGAGAGGGGCAGGGGAGTGACCCCAACGCTGTGAGCTCCCACTGGCTACTGGGTAGAGGGGCAGGGGATGTGAAAAAATGTCCTCAGGCATGGTGGAGAAGGGGAGAGAGCAGCTCGGCCTCAGACCCTCTGCCTTTTTATTAATGAACCCTGGGGTGGGGAAGGGTGGCTAAGTGCCTACAGAGAGTGCTCTGCATGCCATCTTTGGCACCCGTGCCATAGGTTCACCATCACTGGCTTATAGGAGTTAGGTGACTTGCACATAAGCCAGGAAGGTTCTGAAGTCAAATTTGAACCCAGGACCTCCTGTTTCCAGGCTGGCTCTCTATCCACTGAGCCAGCCCCTGCTTTCTTAATAAATATTTGTTGAACTTACTTTTTGAAGTGGAAGGGATCTGAGAACGTGGAACACAGCTGCCTGACAGAGCCAAAAAAGGAAATAATGGATCTGGAAATAGCCCTTGACTGGTCCCTCATTTTGAAGATGAGATCCGTTGTGAAGACTGTGACCAGCTCAAGGGCCCCCAGTTTAGAAGACTCAGGTGTCCAGGCATCCCGACTCCCGGGCTCCACTACCTTTCCTCACCAGCCCTGACTACAGGAGGTGTAGACCTCCCCCTGAAATAGCCTTCAGGATCTCCAGAGCCCTGAATTCTGCATCTCAGCTACGCATTTCAGAAAGGAGACTGACCAGTTGGAAGGGACTGGAGGAGGGCAGGCAGGCACCTTGGTGAAGGGCTTCCTCCCCAGGGGAGGATTAGCAGAAGGAACCAGAGAAGAGAGAGCTGAAAAGAGAAGACGGGATTGCTGCCTTCGGCTTGGGACGTCCAGATTTAGAGGTGAGAGAGACCCAACAGGCCACAGAGCTCTACTCTCTTATTTTTCAGATGAGGAAACTGAGGTACAAAGACACAAGCTTCAAAGGGAGAGATTTCAGCTTAAGGGCTTTCTACGGATCAGAGTGGTTCTGAAGGGGAGTGGGAAGGCCATCCCGGAAAATGGCAGGTTTCCCTTAGTAATGGGCTGATAAATGTTTAACAACCAGCTCTCCCAGAAAATTTAACCATGACACCCTTTCAAGTTTACCCTGCATTATTTTCCCCATCATTTTCTCAACTCTAGATAATAAACAAAACAACAAGTCAAGCCCCTGCCTTGTAGCATGTGTCTCCAGCTCACCCCTGACGCCCCTTCAGGGGAGGTCTTCAAGCAAAGGGCTGGTGACCACTTGTCAAGATCGTAGGGGAAATCCGAGTCCAGCTAAGAGAAGGGCCAAGTGTTCTGAGGACCCTTCCAGATCCCAGACTCTGTTAAGTCTGGAGTCAGAGGGCTGGGTTTGAATCCTGCCACGACCTCCCTGTGTGACTTTGGGTGAGCCCGTGTCTCTCTCTGGGTCTCAGTTTCCCCATCTGTAAAGTGAGAATGTTGGGCTAAATGAGCTTTCCCAGCTCTGAATTCTAGGACAGATGCAATCATCCTGGCTGAATCTTCCTCCAGGAAGGAGATTCCTTCTCCTTCCTTTCCCCTCCTGCATTGCCAGCCTAGAACACTAGAGGGTACCAAAGAGCCTCCTAAGGACTTGGCCAACGTGTCCTTGGGCTTGGGGCAGGGGAGTCAGATCTTGTCTCTGCTTTTTGTTTTGTTGTTGTTTTAATTTGTATGACCGTGGACCTGTCCATTCCCCTCTCTGGGCCTCAGTTTCCCCCTCTGAAAAATGAAGTGGGGAGGGGGCTGGATGGGATGGCCTCGGAGATCCCTTCTAGGTTCTCAAGGAGGTGATCCTTGAATGGGTTTCGGTTTTTTGAATTCTGAACTTATTAACTACTGTCAAAAGCAGATGTTCAAATATGCAATAAAACAAATTAGCCAGAACAATTGTACGGGAGACCATCGGAGACCTGGATTTCAGCTAGCAAGAGGGGGAGGCCTTAGACCAGGGCTCGGCAACGTCTGGCTCTTTCGAGGGCCAGATCTGGCTCTTTCTGCAGGAACCATAAAGTCCATTTTTTTTCAGGTGCCATTACAGGAGCAGCACTGTGAGCACTGCACGGCTCTCACGAAATTAGATTTTAAAAAATGTGGCGTTTATGGCTCTCACGGCCAAAAAGGTGGCCGACCCCTGCCTTAGAGGGAGGAAGGGCCCAATAGGCTTAAGGAAGGTAAAGGAAGGGTGAAGATCCTTGGGAGGGCTGGGGAGACCCCCAGGGCATCTGACTGAAGCCCACTGGGGGAAAAGATCTACCTACCTAGCGGGTGGTCAGTTGTTTTGAGTCCTATCAGACTCTTCATCATCCTATTTGGAGTTGTCTCTCCACATCCATCTCCAGCTCATTTTACAGATGAGGAAACTGAGGCACGCAGCGTAAAGTGACGTGCCCAGGGTCACCCAGCTAGTACATGCCCGAGGCTGGATTTGAATTTGGGAAGATGAATGTTCCTGACTGCAGACCCTGGTGTTCTGTCCACTGTATCACCTAACTGCTCTGCCTGCCTACCTACCTGTCATCTACCAATCTATTATCCCTCTCTCTGTGTATAGATTTATCTATATGGATCTACCATGCATCTGTCTATCCTCTATTATCCATCATCTTTCTCTCTAGATATATCTACATCTGTCTACCTATCGTCTATTATCCAACTATAATTATCTATCCATCACCTACCAATCTATTATTTGTCATCTCTCTCTCTAAGGATCTCTCTGACTCCCCCTCTCTCTCCCTTTCTCTGCCTCTGTTCTTCTGACTTTTCCTCTCCCTCTCCCTCTGTCTCTCTGTCTCTCTCCCTCTCTTCTCTTCCTCCCTCTGCCTTCCTCCATCTCTCTCTCTGTCTCCCTCTGTTTCTCTTTGTCTCTCCCTCTCTCTGTCTCTCTCTCCCTCCATCTCTCTGTCTCTGTCTGTCTCTCTCCCTCCCTCATCTCTCTGTCTCCCTCTCTCTCTCTTTTTCCCTCCTTCCATCTCTCTCTCTCCCTCTCTCTTCCTCTCTCTCTCTCTCTTTCTTCCTCCCTCCATCTCTCTCTCCCTCTCTTTCTTTCTTTCTCTCTCTCCCTCTGTCTCTCTCTCTCTGTCTCTCCCTCCCTCTCTCTGTCTCTGTCTCTCTGTATCTCTCTCTCTCTTTCTCCCTCCCTCCATCTCTCTCTTTCTCTCTCTCCCTCTGTCTCTGTCTCTCTCTCTCTGTCTCTCTCTGTCTCTCTCTGTCTCTGTCTCTCTCTTTCTCTCTTTTCCTCTCTGTCTGTCTCTCTGTCTCTCTGTGTCTCTGTGTCTGTCTATCCTAGAATGAATTCCCACTTGTAGAACTGCGGGTTGAATCCTCCGGTGTAACATTAGGAAACGTGATTTCCCAGCCTGGCCAGACGGGGCCAAAGTCTCAGCGGTCCTCTTGGGCCTGGGAGGAGCCGGGTCTAGGCTCTTGGCTCCCGAGTGGCTCAAGGGTCAAGGTGAAATCAAGAGATTTAAGGCTGACGGAAGAGGAAGGGCTGTTCTCTCAGGGCTCCATGTATGGAAGACGAGGGGGAGCCATCCGGGTCCTTGACTTCCGAGCCTTGGGGAGTTGTGGGGATCAGGGTGGCTCGTCTTGACGCAGGAACATGGTGGAGACCAAGGCCTTAGCTCCAGGCTGCCGGGGCGACGGGCTTGGATGGAGCGGGGAGCGGGGCAGAGAGGGGCGTTCGAATGCCTTGTCTCTGGGCCCTTGGCACCCCCCCCCCCCGCTGGAGATGGCGCCTCTCCCATTCCAAAGACCAGAGTCAGGCTCCCCAAAGCCGAGGGGCCGTGCAGTGGAGGGTTCAGGATCTCTAACTTCCAGAGTCAAGAACTGTTGGGCATTTCTGGGACCCTCAGAAGCAAAGCTGGAATGGAGGGCCAGGAGGGGCTCTCAGCTAGGTCCTGTGGGAATTGTGGGTACTTGGGTCTCTCACCTCCAGAGGGAGGAGTTGGGGGGAGGCAGAGGCTCTGGGCTTACAGGTCCTGCTCAGAGAGATTTGGGGATGTCCCGGTCCCTGAGGCCCCCCCTTGGGGGGAAGAGAGAAGGGGAGGGAGGGGCCCCTTGGCACGGAGGCACCAGGATCTCTCGGCTTGAAGCCTGGGATCTGTGGAGAGGGCAGGAAGAGGGGGGGCTCCAGAGTCCTTCAGTTCTAGCCCAGGGCTCTGGGGGGGAGATGGGGAGGAGTGCCAGCCTGGGGACTCCAAGCTCAGAGTGGTAGTTCCAGCCTGGGGGAATTGGGGAGCCGCCAGGCGGGGATCCTGGGGTTCCCGAGCTCCCTCCTTTCTAACCTAGGGAGGTGGGGGGAGTCTCCAGACTGGGGCCCTCCGGAGCCCTAGAGACAGGCGCCCCCGCCCCGCCCCCGCCCCGGGTCCTGGCAGTGGCCTTGGTCTTGGCCAGTGGGGAGGTGCCAGCCTGGGCTGCCCCGCCGCCGCCGGTGGGCTCACTCCTTTGCTTGCTCTCTCTCTTGGGCTCCGGCTCGGGCTCGGGTCCCTCCCCCTGGCTCAGGCTCAGGA
>NW_025374821.1:0-2392 GCF_016433145.1 Gracilinanus agilis
CTCTTCCCTCCCCCTCCTTCCCTGCCACCGAGGAGTGCTGAGCACGGTTTGAGAATAAGAGAAAGTTAATTAAAGCGAAAAGAAGAGAGAGAGAGAACGAGCGCCTCTCCCGGCTCTGCTTTCTCGGGGCCCCGGGAGGGCTCTAGAGGGACCTGGGCTAAGGCCGCGCTGCGGCCCCCCACCGAGCACAGCGCCAGCCCCTCTACGGCCTGGCGGCCCAGCTCGGCCCCTTCGTGGGCCCCCGCCAGGGACAGGCGCCCAGGGCTTCCCCGGGGCACTTTGGCCAAGGTGAGGTGCGGGCCCAGAGCCTGGCCAGGGCGCTCTAGGACCCGCAGTCCCTGGGCCTCCAGCTGCTGCGCCACGGCTCGGGCCAGCTCCCGGAGGTCAGGGCTGGGTACAGAGTAGATGACCCTCGAGTCCAAGCTAGCCAGGCCTCGGAAGTGCAGCTCCTCTGGGGGGTGGAAGCCGGGGGCCCGGACCAGGCGTCTCAGTGCCCCCGCGGCGGTGGCCTCCTCCCCGGGCCCTGCCAGGCGCAGCAAGACCAGGGTGAGGTGGAGGGCGTCGGGGTCCACGAGGCAGCTGGCCACGGAGGGCTCCGCTGCCACCAGGCGAGCCTGAGCCCTGGCCACTGCCAGCCGCAGTCCCGGGTCATCTATCGGTAGGGCTACGAAATGTGTGGGGCGCAGCCCGGGACAGCCTTCCTCATAGTCCTCAGCCTCGACGCCCGAGCTGCCGTCGGGGGGCCGTCCCTGGCTCTCTACGCCGCCGCTCGAACTGGGCGGCTCCCCCTGTGGGCCAGGTTCCGCGGCTTCGTCCTCCCCAGGGGCACCGGGCGCCGGCTCTGCATCCTCCCCCGGTGGGCCCGCCTCCGCAGCTCCGGCCTCTCCGGCCTCCGTGGCTCCGTCCAGAATGGTGGTCCCGCGGCCGGCCGCCGAGCCGAAGACGAGGTCGGTTCGGGAGGCGCGGTCCCACACGAGGCGGCCGCGGTGTCGGAAGTAGCGGATGCGGTGCTGGGGCACCGCCAGTACCCCGGGCCCCAGCGCGGCCAGGTCCTGGTCCCAGCAGAAGGCGGTGAAGGGCTCCTCCAAGACGCCGCGGAAGCGGTCCACGTAGCCCACGGAGAAGTCGGCCGGGTCCAGCTGCTGGTCCCAGCGGATGCGGTCGATCACCGCCCGAGCCGTCTTCATGGGGGCTTTCTTGCCCGGGGGCGGGCCCAACGGCGGCCCCGGCCCAGCCTCGGCTCCGGGGTGCGGAAGCCGGCAGCGGGCCCCGAAGTGGCAACGCCCCTCCAGGTAGAAGCGGCAGGTGGGCGCCGGGGGCTCCGCCTCCGCCATGCCGCCGTCAGGGGGCTCCACGGCCAGCCCCAGGTGTCCCGGCTGCCCTTCCGGCTCGGGCCACGCCCCTCCGGAGGCCCTTAAAGGGGCCTCTCCCATTCCGCCAATCCGGGGGTGGGGCGCACCCTCTACGGGAGCCCGGGAGGTGGCTCGGCGGCTAGAGCGCCGGACCCGCAGGCAGGAAGACCCGAGCTCAAGTGCGGCCTCTGACACTCACTAGCCAGGTCACTCTGGGCAAGTCACTTAACCTCTCTTTGCCTTAATCCACGGGAGAAGGAAAGGGCACCCCACTCGAGGATCTCTGCCAAGAAACCCCCAGGACGGCCAGTCGGGGGCTCAGTAGATTGAGAGTCAGGTCTAGAGAAGGGAGGTCCTGGGTTCCAACGTGACACTTCTGGCTGTGTGACCCTGGGCAAGTCACTTAACCTCTATTACCGGGCTCTGACTGCTCTTCTGCCTCGGAACTAATACCCAGTATTGACTCTGAGACGGAAAGAAGAAAGGGAGGGAGGGAGGAAGAGGAAGAAGGAAGAAAGGAAAGAGGGAGGGAGGAACCCTTGCAGACACTGTGGGATCACCAAGTCCGATGTGACTATCCGACAACAAATAGGGGCGCGAGGGGCTACCGTTGCCACCACCCTGCAAAGAACCTAAACGGGAAACTGAGGCCCAGAAGGGACCCAATCGATTCACACCCCAGCGCGCCTCTCCTCCACCCTCACAGCTGACCCCCGTCCTGTGCGCGCCTGTCACTGAGGCAGCTGAGACAACCTGGTTGCTATTTCTTTATATATATTTATATATATAAAATGGGGGCAGGCCGGGTGGGGGCGGGGCGGGAGAAGGGCGCTATACATGGGGCGTCGTAGAAAAACGTGGGCTACAAGGTACTAGGCAGGGCCACGGTCCGGCCGCTCCGCTCCTCTCCTCTCGGGCGGCTACAGCCCGATCACTTCGTCCAGGTCCTCCACGGAGCCGAAGGCAGGCTGGGCGGCCAGCAGCCCGCCGCTGGGGGTCCCCGGCGCCGGAGCGGCTCCGGCCAGGGCCCCCCGATCCAT
>NW_025374822.1:0-6180 GCF_016433145.1 Gracilinanus agilis
TATATATATATTAAGGACAGAGTCTGTCTGGCTTACTCTATCTGTATCCATAGGATTTAGGGGAGGGTCTGAAAAATAGTAAGCACTTAATAGACATATTTTCGATATATTCATTCAGAGAATTATGTCTTCTCTAGTCACAAAGCTAAGAAGCATCTGAGGATGGATTAGAATTCACATCTTTATGAAACTAAGTCCAAAGCTCTATTCATTATGCAACACGACCTCAGTTGGATGTGTGGTATCTAAAAAACAGTGTAAATTATTCTTTTCAGTGTGACACACAATGTTTCTTTCTTAGTGGCTCCCTAAAACACCCCAGGTGTACTCCTCTGTTATTTACTTAATTGAATACCTAGAAAATAGTCCTTCACAAATTGACTATAAAAAGGTATCTGCACAGAAATTATACCCACATGAGCAATATTACATGAACACTATGTATATATAAATGTTCATGAAAGAATATATTTTTAGCTGAATTGATATTTTGTCTAATGTTTTCTCACAATTCTCATCTAGACCATTTTACGAGATAATTGAAAAGTTTTCAGTTGAAATTGGTTTCAAAATATCTCCATTGTTGATGCTTTAAAAATGTTTCCTTAAGTGTTATTTATTATAAAATTTAGACTATTTTCTTTAATACCTATTTTTGGTCCACTGAAAAGAGGTCTGAATTTGGGGAAATTAAGGTCTTACCAACTCCTTACCCCTCTCCCCACTTCCTACCTTCAATGACTAGTGTCTTCCACTGTAAGGTAACCTTCCATCTCTGGATTTTGCATATTAATTTTAATCTCTACACATCTGCTCTGAAATTGTCTTGTATGTATTAATATATAAAGGTGTGTATATGTATACGTAATGAATATAAACATACATATGCATATATTGCAAAATCTATTATTATTTCTTTGTCTCCTTTAGGTATTAACATAATGCTTGGTTCATTGTAAACAGTTGACAAATATTTTATGATCAGTTGATTGATTTATTAAGTGACATTTAGTAACTGCCATTTGCAGGGGTGTATAGATAAATACCTTTGGGTTTGGGTTCAAGGGACAAGGGTTCTAATCCCAGATAATAACATTTCTACCTATGATACCTTCAGTAAGTCACTTACTCTACATTTAAAGCATCTCTCTAAAAAGAGGTCAGACTAGATAAGTAGTGACATATTTATAAAAAAAAGGGGGCCATTAATTCATATATGAAGATACCTCCAGGCCATATATCGATCTAGTTTAAAAAGCAATATTACCTATGTTTCATTGTGTTTTCATTTAATAATTATTTCCTAATGACATTTTAATCTAGGCATTTGTGAGTCCCTGGGTCAAATGCTTGAGGCTTCTGCAATAGATGACCTCTCTGTCTCCTTCTAGCTCTTTATAAATTTCATTTAATATAAAGTGACACAAATTTATTGTTTCATTTTAAATGTCAATATTTCAATACATTAATGGTGCTGTGATATTACTGATATATGTAAATACTCCATTCAGAAGCCTATTTCTTAATTCATAATTGTCCTTAAGATATTTTGAATTCAAATTAAATTCAAGTCAGTATAACAAACATTTATTAAGTACTTATCATGAGCCAAGCTTGGGACTAGGACCTTGTGTTATAAAGGAAATAATGGAATAGTCCCTTCCTTCAAGAATCTAATGTTTTCCTAGGGATTAGGGATAAAATATATGGATATACATAAATTCAAAGCACATAAAAATTAATGCACATTAATTATTAGTGATTGAGTAAGCAAAAATAACTGCTTGGAAAAGAGATAATTTTTTGATGCCTGTAAGAGTTTTCCCAGGTACTATTCATAGGGGTCAACCCTATGTGCTGAATGTTCTCCTAAAGTTCTCATACTATTGCAAGCATGCCAGTATATAGTATGTGGGCTATTGTTCCTCACTTTTAGAGAGTGACCAATTCACTTCCTTTTCTAGTCTTACACTTTCTAATAATGTCTTTTATATCATTTTGATGACAGGATAAATCATTAACCATTATGTAGTAGGATATTTTCATATATCATTTTTTCCAGAGCCTTTGAGTGATCTATAACTTCAATTTCTTGAACACACTATGTTCTGTTATTAATAACCATATAACATCAATGAGAAAATATTGGCAGGAACATGATCACCTGCCTGGTTATCCCTCATCATTTTTTTAAAAAAAGTCTTTAAAAATATTCCCAATTGATCTCTCATCTTTCAATCTTTTCCTTCATCTCTTCTTCATAGTTGGCAACATAACATTCTTAAAGCACAGATCCAATTGCATAACTCTCCAGATCAAGATATGTAAATGCCTCTCCATTTCTCTAGGTTAAAATGCAAGCTTCTTTCCTTGGCATTTGGAGTATCCCAAGACTTAACCAATGTCTTTTTTTGTATTTTATGCTTAATACAAATTGACCTATTTGTTATTCCTTAAACATGACACTTAACATCTCACCTCCATGTCTTTGCTTATTTCTAGCACTTACCATTTCCTTTTCTCTTTAGCTTAGTTCTTTAGCTGCCTTACAATCTTCAGGTGTAATGTTCAATAGGGAGTTTATTCCAGTCTTCTTAATTGGGAATGGTTTGTGTTATCTCTATCTCTATCCTTATCCCTATCCCTATCCCTATCTGTATCCTTATCTCTACCTCTATCTCTAACTCTATCTCTATCTACCTATACCTCTCTATTTTACTCTCTCTCTCTCTCTCTCTCTCTCTCTCTCTCTCCCTTCTCCAATCTGAACAAATTACCAGAAATTTACTGTGTTGTTTTTCTTTTCTTTTCTTTCTTTTTTGATATACTGTATCTATCTCCCTGTGGAATATAATCCAGTGATTTCAGGGATATTTTTTAAGGATAATTCAAATCTGAAGGCTATTATACATTTCCCTGTATGTTTGAATTGCTATGGTCAAATAATTAACTAGCAACCGAACATCAAATTATAAGCTTTTCTGTTATTAACTGTACTACTACAGTACTTCAAAAGTAGAATATCAGTTAATTAATCCATATACCAGGCTCATGTGATATGGTAAAACCTATTGTAATGTGCTCCCAGTGACAGGTATCTTTTAATAATGATGAGGATTTTGGTGCACCTCATGTGCTCTATTCATATCAAATCTAAACATTGGTGTTCAGTGATGGGTGCCATAGTAGTAGGATGTCAATAATCCGGAGAGTGTATAGAGAAGGGTAGCCAAGAAGGTCAAGGGCCTGGAGTCTATGTCGTAAGGGTACTATCTACAGGAACTGGAACTGTTTAGGCTGGAGAAGAGAAGATAAAAGGGAGACATGATAATTATCTTCAATTATTTGAAGTGAATATATTATAGAAGGGACTTGTTGAGAAAGATATCATTTCATCTGGATATCAGGAAAAACAATCATGGCAGGGAAGTATCACCTGGTACTCTTTCTACATATCTGAACAACCTTAGTGATCTCCTTTGCTAGAAGATATTACTCTTACTATGTGGATGTCCAACAGGACTCTATCCTGGACCCTCTTATCTTCTCCTCTATTATTTCACTTTATGATCTCATTAGCCTTGAGGAATCTAATGATCATTTCTGTACTTATTCTTAATTTCCTTAGCCTTAGCCATTCTCTGTTGTTCTTCAGTCTCACATTTCCAATTGTTTATTGGAATGACAATTCAAACTGAAAATCCCATTGATATATTAAACTCATTAAATTAGTTCTCATTATCTTTCCTCTCAAAACCTCTCCTCTTTCTAATATACCTAGTATTTTAGAAGATGTCTCCATCCTTCTAGTCACCCAGGTTTGTAACTTAGGTGTCACCATTGACCCCTCATTGAATCTTTCATCAACGTTTGTGAGTATTTCCTTTGTAATATTTATTGTATATGCCCTTTTCTCCTCTGACACTGTCACCAGGTTGATGTAAGCCATCATCACTTCATATTAGAACTCTTGTGAATAAGAAACTATTCCTCTTTAAGAAAAATATCATCTGGAATATGAAATATACATAATATTTCACATGACACTGTTCAGAGACTGGGGATTAATACCTGGGTGTGGAAGGAATAATTCCAAGACATTAACTGAAAGATATTAATAATTACTTTGAAATCATTAATTTTGCAACAGGATAGTCAAATGCACTTATTAAGTATAAAAGCCAGGAGCTACCAGGGAATTAGGATAGCATGAAGAGAGATATCTCTGTACTGATAGGATCAATTTCATTTGAACTCTTCTTTCACATCTTCATTTTTCTTTCACAAAGTTAATGCTCTGATGATGATAGGGAGGAGGAAGAGGACAAGCAGAAGAATGAGGAGAAGACCTGTTATATATATACAACATTTTATAACTCAGAGTATTTATGAAAAGTATCTCATCAGATATTTACATATAAAATATAAACTCACTAGTAAAAATATTTTCATTTTCTAGATGGGAACTCAGGTAACTTTTAACATTTCTCCCAAGAACATATAGCTTGAAAATAACATGGCAAAGGTATGTCTTCCATATCTGAGTTCAGCACTCAAGGTGCATGATCTCTTCTTTGCCAAGAAAACTCAAAAGTGTATGCTCCCTCCACAATTTATACAGTGGAATGGAAAAGGCAAAAGCAATCATGAATGGAACCAATCAACATAACAGCCATTGCTTAATTCACACAAAATGGACGACTTGCTCTGACTCCATGTAAAAGTTTCCTTTTGGCAGGCATTTGAATTAAATTGACTTTCTAAGAGTAGCAATAAAAAGAAAATCATTCTCAGATCCCCTGGGAACATTCAGGCTAACAACAGCGAATAAAAGAAATACTTCAACCAACCAAGCAAAAAACACAAAAGACTCTCATCTAAGTCATCAATTATTAAATCATCGCTTCTTCCCTCTTTAGTAGTCTTCAATCTCCTTAGGCCATATATAGTCTTCAAGATTTGTAGTACCAACCTTTGGATTTGTAGTACTGGTTTAATACCCAAAAATAACAATTGGTTTTAGGAAATTAAACAATTCTGTCCTCTAGACAGTATCACCTTTTCGTCTTGAATTTAATTAATTAGAATCGCTTTGTAAAGGTTGACTACATCTACAAAGTGGGGGCATTTGAGATCATTTTCCAAGACTGAATTGTACATTGACTCACCATTTTATTGAATGAAAATGTCTAGGTTTATTCCTTCAAATGATGCTTCTGTCCCTTGATGCTTCTAAGAACTAGGTCCTGCTTGGTGTAGGAAATCCTTTGGTCATCAAATCCATCAAACACAGAAAGATGATTGTGACCATAATCCTTGGCCCGGAAACTCCTTCACATGGGTTCTCTTCATCTGTTGCAAGCTTTGATCCATGATGAGAATCTCCAATATATACATCATTTCCTAGTGCAGCAGTAATAAGGGGCACTGTCTTGTTAAGCAGGACTATCAGGGATATAATGTGACCCACCATATCATATTGGGGGCTGAATTACTCTTCCCACCCACTTCCTTAGTCCCTACCTTTAGGAATAATTTCTCTCTAGCCATTCTCTTGTATCCTCGTGAAGGAGTGCTTTTGTTTTAAAGCCAGGCTTAAGGAAATGATGGGAAGCAAAAGGCTGAAGGATCTGATTGCTTCTAATGTGACCCCTGTTTGTCATAGGCCCACAGCCAATCTTTTTGCCTAGAGAGGTCCAGGTATTCTTATAACTTGGCAAGCTATCAAAGTGCATCAATGATTGTCTTTTGTTCAACTTCAAATTCCCAGCTATAAAATCATTCTGGCAAAATAACAGAGCTGTAAATCTCTTCCTCTTTTCCCTTGTGCTACCTTATGGGCCCACTCAGCAGCTTTTGATCAAGGATATTTATAGATCATAATTTACCATGTTTATCATACTTATAGGACAAGGTAAGCAGAAAGATAAGCAAGCTTTTAACATACAGAGATGAGTTTCCTGGAAACAGACTCATCCCCTCTCAGGAGAGGAAAAGAGAAGATTTAGAAACAGTTGAAAAAAAAACATCACCACTTTTAGCTTGAAGTTTCAGGCTGGAGTAAGGAGTGTGTTATCAGGAGATGGAAAGAGTAAGGCAACATTTCTCACTTTAAAACTGTGGTAATGCAGATTTGTATCTTGCATAATTATATATTGTTATTATATAACAAATTATTTA
>NW_025374823.1:0-1379 GCF_016433145.1 Gracilinanus agilis
CTCTCTCTCTCTCTCTCTCTCTCTCTCTCTCTCTCTCTTTCTCAGTTCTTTTTGACTTCTCAGTGCTGGGGTGCCCCTTATCCCCCCATCATGATTTGGCTCTCTGTTGGCACCTTATCCAGCCATGTTTGGGTCAGCCTATTTTTCAGCTCTTTTCTTGGATGCAGGTTAAACAATAGCTTCTTGGTGTGCTCCCTGCAGCCCACTTCATGATTTGCCTCTGTACGGTTTAACCCAATACACTATGAAATGGGGCAGAGAGAAGATATTCCACATAACTCCCTCCTTATCAATTGGGAAAAAATTGGACTTAAATAATTTGAAAAAGAAATGAATGATTTTCTATTGTAATACCAAATAGCTGTTATTACAGGAGAAAAGAGGGGGAACACCAAACCCTATCTATTGCTTCATGCCATCCCTTCCCTCAACTCCTACTCATTCCTAAGGCCCAAACCAGTACCACACACACAGGGAATGTAGGGACCTCTCCTCCCCTACCAGAGCTCCTAGCACTCTAGCCTCAGGTCCTGCTCCCTCTACCTGCCCAGTCCCCTCTGCACAGGCAGTGTAGTGCACTCCCCACCCACCCCCAACATCCAGTGAAGTCTAAAGCAAAGAAATAATCCTCAAACCTCAGTGTTTTTATTCAAAAAGATTTTTATGTTTTCTGTGTCTGTTTGTCTCTCTGTAAACTTATTTCAGCCTGTGGAAATAGCCAGTGAAACTTTTTTTCTTTGTCCCCAAGTTAAGATTTTAGAAAGTCTCTGTGTATTTTGCATTTCCTAATGCTAAGGATATTTTGGAGACGGACCACTTCACCTATTTGGGTAGCATAGTCAGTAAGGAGGGCGGAGCAGATGAGGACATCAGAAACCGAATCAACAAAGCCAGGCAGGCATTTAACACCCTGCAGTCTGTCTGGATCTCCAAAGCACTGTCCCTCTTCACTAAGCTCTGAATCTTCAATACCAACGTAAAGACCTCCTATATGGATCAGAAAGCTGGAGAGTGACGAGCGCTAACACCAACAAACTCCAGGTCTTTGTTAATAGATGTCTACGCCACATCTTGAACATCAGATGGCCTGAAAAGATCTCCAATGCTAGTCTCTGGGAAAGAACAATCCAGTATCCCATTAGTCAGGACATAAAGAAACGTAAGTGGAGATGGATAGGACATACGCTACGAAAACCGGAAGACAACGTAGCCAGACACGCATTGAGCTGGAACCCTTCAGGGAGGAGGAAAGTTGGAAGACCAAAACAGACCTGGCGAAGATCTGCTGAAAATGAAACAAAAACGGTCGGAATGACATGGGCCCAGCTGGGGGAAGTTGCCCAGAACAGAGTCCATTGGCGTGAGATGGTTGGGGCCCT
>NW_025374824.1:0-7767 GCF_016433145.1 Gracilinanus agilis
GTCTTCAGTTGTCTTGTCTCACTTTCCAATTGCGAAATTCTGCCTTTTAAACTGTTATTTTCTTGCCAGATTTCTTCCATCTTCCTTAGCATTTCATTTTTAAACTCTTCCATAGCTTGTGTCCAGCTTTCATTTTTTTGGGGAGGTTTGGATTTTTGTTTTCCCTCCTCTGTTGTCTGGATTTTCTCTGTGTAGAAGTTGTCCAGTGGTCCAGAGTTTCTCTTGATGGTCTTTTTCTTCTGGATTTCCTTATTGCTGGCCATTGTTAGCCCCGCCCCTTTTCTGCTTTGTCTTTGCACTCCGGGTCTGCCTGGGCCTTGCAAGCTTGGGGTGGGGGGGCCCTCCGGTCTCCTTGTCCTCGGGGTCAGGCCTCCTGGTAGTTCCCGGTCTGCCCCTCTGCCCGAGGTTCCTTCAGCAGTCTTTGGGGCTGCTTCCACAGCCACGCTCAGGTCTGCACCGGGTCCTCACTGGAGGTCCAAGCCTGGGCTGGAGAACGTTATCCAAGCCTAGGGCACTGCCTTTGCCTGCGCTGCTGCTCTTAGGGCTTGCTTTCACCCCCGCAGAAGGTAGTGAAAGTCCGTGGGCTGGAGATCTTTATTCACACCTGAGGCAATGCCTTCAGTGCTTGGGAAAGGCTGAGTTTTAGGGGCCTTTGTCCCAGCCGGAGGCGGTGCCTTCACCCACGTGGGCGCTCAGGGAGAGTCCCAGCCACCTGGGGTCCCTCGTCTTGCAGTGCACTGGTAGGGGCTCAGGGGCTGCCAGTGATTTTCTGGTTGCCCCAGTCCTGTTTACCCGCTTGTGAGGTGTGGGGGGTGGGGGAGGGGCTTCTTCCTCTCGTGTTTTAGTGTGAACTGTTTCACCCCTTTAAAGTGTGGAAATGCCCCGATTCTGCGTACCTTCAATGCTGCGCCCTGTTGTGGGGTTCCTTCGTTCCTCTGGACTCGTTTTTATTTCCCCTTGAGGGGTTCTGTGTGGTTCGGTCAGGAGAGATCGAGCAGCTGCTCCTTACTCTGCCGCCATCTTAACCGGAAGTCTCTCGGTATATCTTGCTAAGGACCGAGCAGAGAGTTCTGAACAGGCTAAGATATTGATAAATGTTTGATTGACTAAAGTATAATTTTTTCTCTGCAGGTTTCAAGGTCATTCCTCATTTAGTTTCCCTAGGACCACCGAATTTGGGAGCAGCCATGGATCTCTGAGGATCTTTTCAATATATAACAAGAGCTGCTCTGCAATGGACACGTTGCCTTTACTATAGAACATCTAACAAGGAGGAACCCGTTATTTCCTAAAGTAGCCCAGACCTGATGCCACCATGCCAGCCTAATTTTCTCTTTTCTAGAATATATTGATATAGCACGGCACAGTCAATAAGCATCCTGGACTAAAATTTAGGACATTCTAATAATAGCTGCGGAATCAGGGACAACTCATTTAATGTCTCTGTGCCTCAGTTTATTCATCTGTAAAATAGGGAAAATAAAATGCCCTCTATCATTTGACTGTTGTGAGGAAAGGAAGGAAGCAAGCAAACATTTATTAAGCACCTATTATATGTCAGACAGAGCATCTACAGGGCACAGCGGCTACAGTGCCAGGCCTGAAGTCAAGAAAACCTGAGTTCAAACCCTGCCTCCGATACTTAATAGTTATGTGAGTCTGGGAAAGTCACTTAACTCTGTTTGCCTCAGTTTCCTCATATGTAAAGTGAACTATAGAAGGAAATGCCAAGCTGTTACAATATCTTTGCCACAGAAAACTCAAATGGGGTCTCAAAGAGCTGGACAAGATTGAAATGTATGAACAACAAAAATATATCAGACACTATTTTCTCATTTAATTCTCACAATAGTCCTGGGAGGCAGGTGCTCTCATAATCCCTCTTTTTGCAGGTGAGGAAAATAAGGCAGACAGGTTAAGTGACTTGGCTAGGTTCACACAACAACAAAAAATCTGTAACTAGATCTGAACTCAAGTTTTCCTGACTCCAAGTCTAATATTCTATTAGGGCACATAGCTGCCTCCTAGTACTTTGTAAACTTTAAAGCACTCTATAATTATGAGTTGATATCAGCATCCAGCCTCCTTAAGTGTCCCTAACCAACACGCCTTTTCAGTCAGGGAAATCTGACCCAACAACACCCCTCTTAGTACATACAAAAAACATGCTCATTCCCTAGACCCCTGTTTGCTCTCATTTATTGTCTTCCTCCTACCACATTGCTCCTTTCTTGCTTTCCAAATCCTACCCTTTTTTTTGAAAGCTAGCTCAAGTTTTAGTGACTCCATGAAGCCTCCTATGAATTCATTGGCATTCACAAACATCTTTTCATACTGTATTCCTTTTGCACTTGGAGTTATACCTAGACTGCTTTCTTTCCATTCATTGCTTTGTTATATGTCCCCGAGAGAATGTATATACACACATCCAGACTGATAGCTATCATATACACATATGTGGATGAGGCAAATGCAGCATCTTATACTTCTTTCTCATTGTCTGGAACATGCTGGTGCTGGAGGTTCAGAACAGCCTAAGGTTCAGAAAACTTGGATTCTACTTCTGATATATTCACCAACTAGTTAGAGACTTTGGCAAGAGTCCCCTCCTCCAAGACTCAGTTTCCTGAGAAATTGGTTTGGGTAGCTAATTTCCAAGAACCTTTTCACTTAAATAAAATGTCTTTATGATGTTGGAAAATCCTGGTTGGCTGACTGATTTATGGTGGATTGGGCTGGTGACTGCTTTTTATCACAAATCCTTCATTATTTTCCATTCTGGTTAAAATATATCTTAGGTTCTAAAACTAAAATCAGAAAACCTGAAGTCCAGTGGGCCCTTCATGGCTCAGATATACTTTCTTGTAACACTCACTATGAAGGAATTGTACTAGATGACCTCTGATATCCATTAAGGATCTGGGTATTCTCCAGTGTTTGTTGCCCCCACCCTCAGTACCCTGTCCACTACTGAAGAGGTTTAATAATACAAATAATAAATAATTACTCATTAAATAATATTAAATGAATAAACAATATTAACTAAATAATAATCATTAAATGACTGAATAATTTATTAAATAATAATAAAAATCACAAGTAATTGAAAGAGCTACATTTGTCAAGGTTTATAGGTCCATAGGCTTAAGAACTCAGAAGTAGCTACCTTAGAGATAATCTAGTCTAAGCCCCTCATTTTTCAGATGAGGAAACTGGGTAGAGGATGTAGGGGACATGGCAAGAATCAGCAAAGAAAACTTAATGCAAGATCAAAATCAAGATCATTAGAATTTTTAAAAAAACTGCTTAGTCACTGGGTAAATATCTAAAAACAGTATCTAAAACAAAGTATTTTAAATGATTTGTCTATCTTCAGGGGGTTAGGGAGAGGTTAGATGTCCCTAGAGTCAATCGGCCTGAAATCGAGTTGAGGGAAGCAAAAGCTGAACACTCTAGGAAATTTCCCAGTTGGTTTATTACATGAGGCTTCTCTCCCCTAAGGATGCAGAGGAAGCTCAAGTCATTAAAAAGCACTCCCGGTTATGCTCTGCTAATGGGAAAGAGCCCACCTTGCCAGAATTCAAAGAATGTTAAAGTTGGAAAGGGCTCTAGAGATCAACCAATCCAGCCCCATTATTTTACAGATGGAGAAACTGAGGTCCTAGGAAGTGAAATGCCCAGAGTCAAGGGTAGCATTAGTAAATTCTTTTGCATAGATAGAACTAGAACCCCAGTCTCTTGATCCTCAGTTCCATAGTCTTTTTATTTTTTCATTGTACCTTCTTTAAGGAGGATGTGTTAATAAATAAAGAAGTTAGACAATAATGATTCAGCTCCTTCTAAGCTATACATCCACCCACCCACACATATGTGTATATGTGCATATATTTCTGTATTGTGTATATATAAATATGCATGTGATATGTAAATGTGTATATATGATATATTTCTGTAATGTGTATATATTAAAATAAACGAATGAATATATACTATATACAATAAATAAATGAATGAATATATGTGTGTGTATGAGCTTATATATAATGAATATCCAAAGAGATTTGGGAAACATCAAAGGGAGCAGATGGCCCAGCTGGATACGGCTGGCGGTGCTCTCAAAGTACATGTGAAAGCAGACATGAGAGCAGCCTGCAAATGATCACAGACCACTTTGCATCATCAGCACAAGGCAGCTGGCCAACAGATAACCTGACTTCAGTCAGTCAGTCAGACAGCAACATTGTCTGAGAACCTGCTTTAGGGGAAAAGTCCTTGTTCAGGGCTCTGTGGTGTTTGTGGTGTTATTTGGAGAAGCAGGGGAAGGGAAAAAAAAATAGAGGCTATGCTCTATGCCTTCAGGTCACAGAATTTCATAATAGCTGAAAGGGACCCATACATGAGAAAGAATTCCTTTTACAACATAGCTGATAAGTGGCCATCTAGCCTTTGATGGAAGATCTACAGGGCAGAAGGGAGATAGTGGATAAATCACTGAATCTGGAATCAGAAGATCTGAGTTCAAATCCATCTTCAGAATCTTACTGGCTGTGTGACCCTGAGCAAGTCACTTAATCTTATCTGCCTCAGTTTCCTCACCCATAAAATGAGGATAATAATAGCACATACCTCTCAGGGTTGTTGTGAGGATCAAATGTGATAATGTTTGTAAAACTCTTAGCCCGATGCCTGGTATACTATGAGTACTATATAAATGTTAGTTGTCATTCAAATTGTTCCTCTAATACAGGGGTCGGCAACCGTTTTCGCAGTGAGAGCCATAAATGCCACATTTTTTAAAATGTAATTTCGTGAGAGCTGTACAGTGCTCACAGTGTACGCTCCTGTAACAGTGTCTGCTCCTGTAACAGCACCTGAAAAAAAAATTTACTTTATGGCTCCTGCAGAAAGAGCCATATCTGGCCCTCAAAAGAGCCAGATATGGCTCGAGACCCATACGTTGCTGATCCCTACTCTAATACATGCTTGCTGTGTGACCTTGGGAGAGTGTCTTAAATTCTCTTAGATTTCCTTTCCTCCTTTGTAAAGTAGAAATAATAATAGCAGCTACCTCACTCACAGGGTTTTCCATTCCACAGTAAAAAGTGAGGGTTAGAATGCAAAAACAAAAACAAAACAAAAGCAAACAAACAAAAAACTCAAGGAGTCAGAGAAAACTAAATTACATGCATCCTAAGAGATAAGTGGCAGCTATTGACAAATTTTTATTGAGCGCTTACTATGTGCCACTGCTCTTCCAAGTATTGGATGAAGGAACATGAGGTTGATCCAAAAGCATATATCTTTACAGTTCTTGCTTTCTGGGAGTTTTTAGTCTCATTAGAGAAATAAGACATAAATATAGGGGAAATTAAGTAACATACGTGGTTTAAATAATAGTCCTAAACAATACAGATGGGGGCAGTCCATGATTTTAATTACTACTCACAACCTCAGCTCTGCTACTTGTTAACTGGTTTGCATACTCAATCAATCAACAGCTTTTATTAATATTTTTACTATGAGCTAGGAACTACTTAAGGATCTGGGAATATAAACATGTAAAAGCAAAATATAATATATATGTATATAAATAAAATAAAGAATGAAATAATCATTGTTTCCAAGGAGCTCACCAGTCATCTAAACTTTGGAGGTTTTGGCTTTCCGTAAAATGAGAAGGTTGAACTAGTTAACTTCAATTTCATTTTTGAACCAGTGTTCCTATGTCCTTAATACTATAAGACCATGGGTAATGGAGAAATTATTTCATATCTTTTCTAATGAGCTAATTTTAGTTGTGGATTGGCAGGAGGGGAAGGGAGGCAGATACTATGAGAGGAATTAGTACCAGAAGATAGAGGAAAGAGTGAAGAAAGAGGGGCTGCTAAGGTCATAGACCTACATCTGGAAGGTACTTCAAAGGCTAAATGACCTAAACCTTTTCTTTTATCAATGAGGAAACAGAAGTCTCAAGATTTGGACCTGGAAGGGACTATAAAGGTCATTTAGCCTAACCTCTTTTTATATATGAAGAAACTGAGTCACAAAGGTGAAAGGATTTGCCTAAGATACATGGGCAAAAAGTCAAGTCAGGACTAGAACCCAGGTTCTCTCTGCACTTCTCCAAGCTCAACATGAAAAGGTCCCATAGCATTGAGAGGCAACACAATGTGATGGAAACAGCACTAGATTTAAGATTAGAATAGCCAACCAGACAGTATTTGACTAGCTTGAATGATATTAACCACAGTAGCTGCTTAATGGCACATCACATGGGACTTTAAAAATGGAGGGGAAAAAAGGTTTGATTTGGTAGTTTTATTTAGAATAAGAAAATATGAATTCAAGTTTTAGCCTTACTAATTAGTAGATATGTGACTTTTGGTAAAATATTTCACGTCTCTGGGCTCAAGTTATCCATATGTAAAATATGGATACTACTATGCTTGTGCTACCTAGAGAGGGAGCATGGCTATAGCAAAACACATGTTGAACTTGTAATCAGTAAGTCCTGGATTCAAATCCTTCTTCTGACACTAACTAGCTATGTCTCTCATCTGTAAAATAGAGATAAGTATATAGCCATGATATCTACTTGGCAAGCTCGTGAGTCTAATATATAAAGTGCCTTGAAAATTTTAAAGTGCTCTGTACATTTCCATTATTATTACTGTCTAGGAGGCAGCATGATATAGTGGATATACCACTGACTTCAGAGTAAGGAAAAACTAGGTTTGCTTAAAAGAACTCTAGCATACTGGCTATATAACTCTGGGCAAGTCCCTTAATCTCTCAGTGTCCCAAAAGCCTCATTAAGTTTTAAGGTAGGCCAGTTTTTCAGACCTACATTGGGAAATAAGAGTTTTTTTCATCAGGAGGTCCCTACACCAAAAACATCACAGATATCCCTTTCCTCCTCCTGCCCTGCTCTCCAAATTACCCTGTATCATGGAGTTATCATCAGTACCAAATGGGAGAATGTATAAAGACAACAGTACCCAGACTGGTCATTTCCCTCACCCTCTCTTCAGCCCATTTATCCATCACATATTAAAGGTTGTCCAAGGGCCCAAGAGGAGCCTGCTTCTGGGGGCCCTTTTATTCCTCAACACTAGCTCCCATTGCCCAGTTCCCACCAAACACTGGATGTTCCTTCTTAGAAGATGAATGCACTGTTTCTCCATCCTATGCCATCCCTGCCCATCTGTGTCCCTTTCTGAGGTGACCCAGACCTCAACTCCAAATTTCAGAACCATCTTCTCCATCCTGATTATCATTGGTCAAGGATCTTCTGTCCTGTCATTGTTCTCCAAGGTCTATCAGATAATTCAACCCAGGCTGAGTCTATTGTACAAGTGTTTGGCAAACTGAGAAGTACTCTAAGAAGCCCAAGGGCATTTATAACAGGAGCAACAGCAATAACATGAACTGAAGTGGCCAGACCAAACCTTCAGTGCTAAAGAAAGGAAGTAAAATAGAAGAATTGATCACAGGCTAAGTGAATCTGGCAGTGGTTTATTTGCCTGTCTGGAAAGTTCAAATGCTCCTGACATCACAAATTTTCTGAGCACCAGATAAATATAACACAGGGTCTCCAGATAACAAACACAGTGGTCCTCCAGGGCATGGAAAACATCATTAGAGGTGGAAGGAGAACATGTTCTTCTCTACTTCTGTGGCATGAGACAGATGGGATTTCTTTCTTTCCATCTTCCCTCTTTCCTTTCTTCTTTTTCTTTTTCCCTTCCTTCCTTCTTTCCTTTCTCC
>NW_025374825.1:0-7301 GCF_016433145.1 Gracilinanus agilis
GGAGAGAAGGGAGGGAGAGAAGGGAAGAAGGAAAGAAGGTCAAAGAGAAGGTAGGAAATTAAGGAGGAGGGAGGGAAGAAGAAAAAAGGAGAGCAAGAAAAAGAGAGAATAAAAGGGAGAGTGAGGGAGGAGGAGGGAGGAAACTTATTTTATTTGTCTCCCAATAACCCTGTTCATTTGGGAATCAGAAAACCAAAGTCTCTCATGCCATTTGACTAGTTTCCAAAAGGGCCACTTTGAGCTCCATTGATCTGATCTCAAGTAAGAACTCAACCCATGAACCATTTCTGAAAACCAGTGACTTGACTTTTAAATTCGCTGAGAATCAAACATCCCAACCCCCCCTCTCTCATTTAGCTCCATCCCCACCCCTACTCCTTAGTGGTCTGTTTACTGTTTAGGGAGCAAGAAGAAAAGGATTTCCCCTAGACCCATTGGGCCACATTCGAGTACATTTGATAATAATGCAGGGGGAAAGTTTCCTTGAGAAAATATTTTTCTTCTGCACCACAAAATTTAGGGATTTTTCAAAGCCTATCTTCCTTTTGGTTTTTCCCAGAGGAGGAAATTGTAAAGGCTAGCTCTTGAAAAATTATATAGTAAAATCGACCATATTCCCCTAATCTCTTAATAATGTTGCAGCTGTCCATGATCTGTTTAGCATAACACAAAAATAGGGTATTTATACCAAGCAGATTTTGAAATGCTTTAAAATAGTGAAAGCTATTTACTTGATTGATTAAGTTAAAGTGTTTACATAGAAGTGTCATATTTTGACATCAGTCATACAGCACCACATCTGGAGCTTCTAATTAAATTGTGTGAAAAAAAAAGCCCCCACCACCACCACCGAAATAGGGCTAATGGGAAGGCCAAATGGATTCCTCGTGCCTGAGCCCTGGGATGCAGCTAAGACATATCTCTGCTAAGAAATCTAGGCTCCTCATTTTGTCCAGCTTTCACTAACTCTGACACGTGTTTCGCCTGAGCAAGGACTGAGAAAAACAGGTCCTATGTCTGGGAATCAAAGGTTATTATTTTTCCAATTTCAAGTTTTACTCGTCCAGTCCCACTGGTCCCCCCAGTGTTCTGTAATGCAATAAGGAGCAGAATAAAATGGCCTTAAAAAATTGGTGCTCAGGGCCCAGGTAGAGCCATTTTATTTCGTTAAGCATTGTCAGATGTAGGGAATAAACTCAGATAACTGGGGAGAAAAATGGAACCATAAATTAGAAGTAGTAGCCTTTCAGGGTAGGGGCTTGTTCCTATCTGTTTTAGTGGGTGGAATCCAGACATATCCTGAAACCAGTTTGCCCAAGTGATTTGTTTAAACTTAACATGATCGGGGCAGCTGGGTAGCTCAGTGGATTGAGAACCAGCCCTAGAGATTGGGGGGGGGGGGGTTTGGGGGAGAGAGAGGTTCTTAGTTTCAAATCTAGCCTAAGATACTTAGTGACCCTGGGCAAGTCATTTAACCTCAGTAGCCTCACTCTTTCCCCTCTCGTGCCTTGGAACTGATTGATACTAGTATTGATGCCAAGACAGAAGGTAGGGGCTTTTCAAATTTTCTTTAATAAATAAACTTAGTAAAATTAATTTAATTAAGGGTTTAACTAGTAAACTATATTTTTTTTATCCAAATTCAGATTTTTTTTTCAAACCAGCAAATAAAAGACTGGGGGGGACTCGGTTTGCTAAGATGTGGTTCTGCTTAATATAAACCCAGAATATTTCTAAATACCCTACTCGTTTTCAAGTTAAATAATGTCTAGCCCATGTGAAGTTTCGATAAACTCCTAAGCACCCCCACCAGACCCTGCCTCTCTCGGAAATCTCCATGTGCTTAAAAAGGTGGAGGAGACAAAGCTGTGTTTTCTCAAATAGATTCCTAGCATTTTTTTCCCTCCTTGGTTTCATCTTAAAGGCCACCTTGAGAAATGTGGTGCCTCAATAAAAGGGAAACAAATTCAATCTTCGAAATCAGGAAACCCGGGTGGTAAAAAAAGTAAGTCACCCAGTGAGCTCTGATTGAAAAATAAATAGAGCTCCTTTAAACAGGCAGGGTCAGCCATAAGGAAGGAAAGATCATCCCTACTTCCCAAAGGCTCACTGATCCTACCTTTCCCAATTCCCCACCATTAAAGTCTGGAAAGGGATCTATGTCGAGAGAAGATGGGAAAGTATTTGAACACGCATGTGGCTTATGTACTCTGTTCAATTGAAAGAAAATAAAGGGCAAGGCGTGAACCATGAACAAACAGAGACCACAGTTCTCTGTAATTGCAGCTCAGCTTAGGTAATGCCCTATATAGTGTTTGATTTAAAATGTTAAAATATTAACAGAAGTTTTCTATAGCATAGTGTTCCTATCACAGTGAAATGACTCATAAGAATGCTAAATTCAAACCAGATGGGCACAAACATTCACTGAAAAAAAAAATCAGATATTTCAAGGTCAGCATGGGTCTTCGTAAAAATGAAGACCTTGTCTGCGTTCCTGAAAAATGAACTTCCCGATAAAAAAGAAAACAAGGGAAAATATTAGTGCCTTTATTTTCATCATACAAGCCACTGTCAATTAAGAGAACTAACATTTACAAAACTTTACATTGCTGTTTTAATTTGAAAAAGATGGCTCGCGGAATCTGGAGACTTCAGATAAACAGGACTTCAATGTCTCCTTTCCAGGGAGAGAAGCAGGGATGCATTAGTTCAGCTGTATGCCAGGCTAATATTCTCGAAGAATCTCTTTGCTCCCCACCAAGGAGATTTGTGTGGTATAGACATCTTTGACCACAACTCAGTGGCCTCCTACGATTTTTTGTTCTTCTTTTGAACAGACCACAGAGGAAAATTCTCATTCCTGTGTGTTCATACCAGAAGGGTCAGGCGCCCCCCCCCCAAACCTCTCTCCTGCTCTCTCCTTAGAAAGGGTTCCTTCTATTTCTCCCTTCCTTCTCCTCTTTGGTTCACATCAGTTACAGATATCTGCCCCCACGTCGAGCTCTTAAACGCACATACCCTCCGAGAAGGAAAATATGTCCGATCGGAATTCATATTGCTTTTGACTGAGAGGGAAACTCGAGTTCTGTTTGACTTGGACGGCAGGCTCCAGGCATTTGAGAGAGGGGAGAACCAAGGAGGTTTCAAGGAAAAATGTGAATGGGGAGTTCCCTACTGTTTTGTTGCTGGAATCTTGGACAACGCTAGAAGAGAAGGGGAAAAAAAAAAAAAAAAAAAAAAAAAAAAAAAAAAAAGACCGCCCGTAATTCGTTCTGGCAGTCGTATCACTCCGTGCCGTGGGCCTGTCAGTTCTTACTAGCCGAGCGAGGGCTGGCCTGGCTTGGTGTGAGGATGAAGGACCTCCCAGGAACAAGTAGGTACTTGAGGAAATGGGGCTTCTCGTTCGGTAGGTGGCCCTCTCTTCCCCGGGTCTCTGGGAATCGGTCCCCCAGCATGCTTTGAGGTGGCACTGGCCTGCCCGAGCTGCTACCTCTTGGATGAAACCGAAAACCGCAAACCGAAGCATTTGTGGTCACCAGAGATCTGATGGCAGACTTTCTAAGAGCAGTTGTGTGAACTCCCAAATCCTGGCCGCGGGCCAACTAAAGTAATTACATTCTGCCTCCCTAAAATTCCCCCAGCAGTTTCCATTGAATCCGATATTCTCAGCCCTCCCTCCCCAGAGCGTTACTGTGCGTCGGGATCGGCGGAGCATTCCGCAGTGGGCTTGCCCGTCCTCCGGACTAAGTTATTCTCTACCTCTCCCCGAGGTGTGGGGAAGTTTAATTAATTAGCGCTCATAAAAGCGTGTGGAGACCCTCAGATTAAAATTGCCATCCGTGTGCAGAGTGGCGGGGGTGTTCAGAAATAGGGACTCCTGGGGGACAAATAGGCTTTCCCTTAAAAAGCCGACGGACGGGCCCATTTTAATCACCAATGAATGCAGCACTAAGAACTCTTCCACTTTGGCGTGGAATTCTGGACTAGAGTTTTTCCCCATTCGAGGTGAAAAGACCCTCGAGGTGAGTCACAAAGAGCTCTGCCTGGCTTTGACGGGGCAGAGGTCTGTCACTAGGCTTCTGGGTTCGCCTACAATGACGGGCAGAGAAGATGGTCACTCCAAAGACATTGGATTTTGTGTCTTCCTGGTTCCAGCCTGCTTTGAAGACGCAGATCCAGCATCAGGCTGGAATAGTAAGAGCTGAGCATTTGTTTATGTCCTATCTGACCTTAAGGTTTGCGAAGCACTTTGCGTACACATCCTCAACACAATCCCCTGAAGAGGCAGCTGTGTGGTTCAGTGGATGGTCAGGAGGTCCTGGGTTCAGATCCAGGCTCAGACACTTCCTAGCTGTGTGATCCTGGGCAAGTCACTTAACCCCCATTGCCCACCCTTACCACTCTTCTGCCGTGGAACCAATGCTTACATCAATTCTAAGAGAGAAGGCAAGGGTTTCCGTGGAATTGCTTGTCAACTCCTGGACGGGGGAGAGAATCCAGGAGGGAGACAAAATGAATCATGTAACTTTGGAAAACTTAGGTGGAAATTTGTTAATGGAATAAAATAAGACAAAATTTAAAAAGAAGAAGATTTAAAAAGAAGGAGGAGGACGAGGATGATGAGGAGGAAAAGACAAGGCTTTAACAATAACAACAACCCCATGAGTGCAGTGCTTATTATTAGTCCCATTTTGTAGATGAGAAAACTGAGGCTGAGGGAAGGTTAAATGATTTACACAGTGTCACATAGTGGCTAAGTATCTGAAATAAGATTTGTACTCTGGTTTGTTTGTTTTTTAAAAACTGTTATTTTTTGTCTTTGAATCAATATTATGTATTGGTTCCAAGACAGAAGAGCAGTAAGGGCTAAGCAATGGAGGTTAAGTGACTTGTCCAGTGTCACATAGTAAGGAAGTGTCTGGAGACAATTTGAACTCAGGACCTCCTCTCTCTAGGACTGGCTCTCAACCCTCTGAGCTACCTGGCTGCCCCCTCCTCAGGTCTTTCTGACTCCAAGTATGACCCTCCTAGCATTGTATTGCTTTCCAAAATATGAAAAAAAATCCTGCATCTGGAATCATAAGATCTGAGTTTGAGTCCCAGCTCTACTGCTCTGTTAACTGTGTGACCCTGGACAAAGCCCTTCAGTTCTCTGGGGCTCAGTTCGCACTTGGTAAAATAAGAGGTATGGAGTGAGTGACACCAAAACTCTGATCAGTGAAATGATGAGTCCTGACTTCAGAGGACTAGGATCAAAGCCTGCCTCCTTCCATTCAGCTGGGTCAACCCTGCACGGATACCAAGTGAAATATGTGCTGTCAGACTTGGCCCAGGTTTAGTGTGATTTTGCCAAACTCTCCTCCTTTGTTACAAGAGAAGGATCTATGGGGACTGGATCACTGGGAAGTTACATTAATGGAGGAAGAAAGCATTTAAGGTTAGCCAGGTGGCTCAGTGTATAGAGAGCCAGGCTTGGAGTCAGGAAATCCTGGGTTCAAATGTGGCCTCAGATACTTTCCAGCTGTGTGACTCTGGGCAAGTCACTTAACCTCAATTGCCTAGCCCTTGCTGCTCTTCTGCCTTGGAAGAAATGCTTATTAGTATCAAGTCTAAGAAGGAAGGAAGGAAGGAAGGAAGGAAGGAAGGAAGGAAGGAAGGGAGGGAGGAAGGGAAGAAGGAAGGAACTTTACTCCTCTAGACCTCATTCTGCCCTTTAGAGCAACATGAATAAACTTAAGCAGTTTTCAAAATGATGCCAATCAACAAGCATTTATTGAGCTTTTATTACATGCTAATAATTAAAATAATAATAATTAGCTCTGTGCTAAGTGCTGGGAATATGAAGAAGGATGAAAGACAGTCCCTGCTCTTTAGAAGCTTACAGTCTAGTGGTGGTGAGCCTATGAAGAACTGGACAACAATCATATCGAACACTTTCAGTTCTTTCAATCATTCCTGGATCCTTGACCAACTGCCAAATCTCCAGCCGCCAAAATGAAGCAACAGAGTATTGGGAAGATCACTGGACATGGAGTTGTGGTTTTGTTGTTCAGTCGCTTCAGTTGTGTCTTACTCTTCTTGATTCTAGCTTACTCTTTTTTCATACTTTCTGTCTTGGACTCTTAGCAGAATAACAGTAAGGGCTAGGCAATTGGGGTTAAACGAGTCTCTCAGAGTCACACAGCTAGGAAGCCTCTGAGGTCAGATTTGAACCCAGGCTCTCTCAACTCCAAGCCTGGCTCTCTATCCATTGAGCCACCCAGCTGTCCTTCCCAACTCCCCAGTTTACTCCTTGTGATCTAACTGCTTGTGTGACTGTGGGGATAACTTTTTTCATTTTATTTCCATTCTTTGAACTCTGTGCTCCAGCCAAAGCAGGTCATTTTCTGTCTCTTGAATGTGCCCTCATCTTTCCCTACCTTTATTCAAGCTATTAAATATGCCTGAAATGCTCTCCCCTCCAATCTACCCCTTGTGAATTTCCTACCTCATTGCAACTCAATGTCACTTCCTTTAGGAAGTCTCTTTTGATTGTCCCACCTTCAAGTTGGTAATGTTCTCTCCCTAGCCCATATTATTTATCTTGAAATTCTTTTATATACTTCTCGTGATTAACTTTATGGTCCTGTATTTTTTTAACTTTGGAGTTACTTCTTCAATCCCCATTCATATCGGCAATCAATTTCCCAGAAGAGAACCATTGCTATTAGCCTCAAAATTCTCTCATAAGTTTAGCTGGGACTCAGATAAAGGAGGAGAGGTGGGGAGGAGAGAGAAAAGGGGGGGGGGGGAGAGAGAGAGAGAGAGAGAGAGAGAGAGAGAGAGAGAGAGAGAGAGAAAGGAGGGAAGGAAGAAAGAAAAGAAGGAAGGAAGTTATTTTGATGATAGGGAAGGCCAAAACATAAACTCAGAAAAAGACAACAAAGTCAATTCTACTGTATCCAAAGCCTCCAAGAAAAATATTAATTGCTCTAAAGTCCAAAAAATTAATGAAGAATCTCAAAAAAGATTCTTAAAACCAAATAAAAGAGATTGGAAGAAAAATGGAGAAAAGCAATGAGAGTGAAACAGAAAAATCATGAAAACAGTTGAAAGCTTGATAAAGGAGACACAAAAAAATGAATAAACTAATACCTTAAAAACAGAATAGGCCAGTTGGTAAAAGAAACACAATCCAGTGAAAAAAAACTTTCTAAAAAGCAGAATTGGCCAATGGAAAAAGATATACAAAAACGTACTGAAGAGAACTTCTTAAGAGGCAGAATTGACCATATGGAAAAAGTAGCATAAAAATTCCC
>NW_025374826.1:0-2124 GCF_016433145.1 Gracilinanus agilis
AGAGAGAGAGAGAGAGAGAGAGATTTTCCTCTTTTCACTTCTTTCAGATATCTTCCTCACTATCTCTTCTTTCATACAAGTTTTGGAGGAAAAAGTGGCCCTCTTCTTGCCAAGGCCAACCTCTCTACAGGCACTTTTTATCCCCTTCTCCTTCATCCCATTCTCTTATCTTTTGTAGCAGATTGTTCTATCAGCCCAATTCTCTCTCTCTCTTATCCTCAGACTCTCCCTATTTACTGGCTCTTTCCCTATTACCAACAAACATACCTGTTTCCTCATTCTTTTAAAAACAAACAAACAAACACCTTTCTTAATCCTACCATTTCTGCTTGGTATTATCCAATGTTTCTCTTCCCATTCTTTGCCAAAACTCTTTGAGAAAGCTGTCTACATTAGTTCCTTCCATTTCCTCTCCCCTATTCCCCTCTAAATCCTCTGCAGTCTGGATTCCAACCTCATCTCAACTGAAGCTGTTCTCTCCAAAGTTACCAGTGATCTCTTAATTACCAAATCTAATCACCTTCTCTCAATTGATAACCTTCTTGATCTCTTTGCAACATTTGACTCTGCTGATAACCTTCTCCAGGAAGCTTTCTTTTCTCAAGTTTTCAAGATACTGTTTCTCTTGCTTCTTTTCCCTCCCTCTGTCTTCTTCCCTTTCCTAGGTCTTCATTCAGGTTATGCCTGGTATATTGTACATGCTTAATAAATGTTCCGTTGGTCTCTGTCTCTCCATCTGTTTGCCTGCCTACCTTCCTGTCTGTCGATCTATCTATCTGGCTGTGTTTGTCCATCTGTCTATCCATCCATCCAACCATCCATCCATCCATCCATCTGTGTCTATCTCTCTATCCCTCTATCTCTCATTCTGTGCCCTTTACTAGCCATATGACTTGGGATAAGTCCCATAATCTCTCTTGGCATCAGTTTTCTTGTCTGTATAATGAAGGGATCAGATTAAATGACCCCTTAGTTCCTTCCAACTCTAAGTCTATAATCCTTTCTGAACTCAGCATGCAAAAATCAAATCCTGGAACTTTAGTGTTTGAAGGGATCTTCAAGACGATCTTAACAAGTCCTCATATTTAACAGTTTAGGAAAGAGAGGTCCAAAAAGGTTAAACTACACTTACAGAGGTAGTCAGTGTTAGAATTAGGACAAAGAGTCAGATCTCTAGATGACTAGTCCACACACACACACATACGTATATATGTGTAATATATATATGTATATATATAAAATATGTATGTATGTATGTGTGTACATACATATGTGAACCAGTTAGCTTAAAAAAAGACAAGTATTGTTATTATTAGGAATTTCCATTCTGGGTACTTTTCTTTGTAAATGGTGTTCAGTCCTGGCTTAGGCCAAGATCTCTTTCCCCTGAATTCAATTTAATTCATCAATAATTTGTGAAATATCTATGAACATAGAGATGGGAGAACAGCATGGTGTAATGGATAGAGAGTTGTCCTGTGAATCAAAAAAGATCTGAGTTCAGGTCTTACCCATGACAGACCTTGTGTGACCTTGGGCTAAGTCACTAGACCTTTCAAGCCCACAGACTACTTTGGAATATTCTAAATTTTAGAGCTGGCACTGATCTACTCTGCTAGAGAAATTTGGCCAGTTGGGATTTCCCTGCTCTGATGGTTTGTATGTGTGTGTGTGTGTGTGTGTGTGTGTGTGTGTGTGTGTGTGTGTGGTCATGTCTGACTCTTTGTGACTTCATTTGGGATTTCCTTGGCAAAGATACTAGAGTGGTTTGCCATTTCCTTCTCCAGCTCATTTTACAGATGAGGAAACTGAGGCAAACAGGGTGGAGTGTTTTGCCCAAGGTCACACAGCTAGTTAGGGTCTGAGATCAGATTTGAGCTCAGTTTCTTCCAGACCCAGTTCTGGTGCTCTATCCACTGTGCCACCTAGGTGTCAATGCTGAAATTACAGGTCCAATAAAAAAAATTGGGAGGGGGCACTATGAGAAGCCTAATGAGAGTCAGACATAATACCTACCCTCAAGGATCTTATACTCTAAGCAGGGGTGGGGCAAAATATAGTCAAGATAACGGTAATCAAGTTTTTATATTGCTTTATATTATTATATATCATATAATATAAAAT
>NW_025374827.1:0-1514 GCF_016433145.1 Gracilinanus agilis
AAGTCTGGGCCACATCACAGGGAACACAGAGCAAGGGGCTAAGAACTGGAGAGGCAGGGCATGACGAATCCTATGTAGGATTTTAAATGTCAAGAAGGCGGCTTTCCACTTGATCTTGGAGGCAAGTGGGAGCCACTGGAGTTTACTGTGTAGGGGAAGTGACCTGAGCTTTAGGAAAATCGAATTCAATCAAAGGATGGATTAGAGTAGGGAGAAACCAGGGGCAGGGAGCTCACAGAGAGGCTATTTAAACAGTCTGGGTAAGGGGTGACCATGGTCTAAACTTGGGCAGCAACTACTGGATATGAGACGGGAGAAGAGATGAGAAATGTGGTTAAGGGGGAAACAAGATTTTGTGAGTGGGAGGGCGGCTCAGCGGCTTGGAACCAGTACTTAGTATCTACTCTAAAACACAAGGCAAAAGTGTGGGGTTTTTTTTAAACATTTACCTTGAGTCTTAGAATCAATATTACATATTAGTTCCAAGGCAGAAGAGCAGTCAGGGCTAGGCAAATGGGCGTTAAGTGACTTGCCCAAGGTCACCCAGCTAGGAAGTATCTGAGGCCACATTTGAACCTCAGACCTCCATTTTCTGGGCCTTAATCCACTGAACCCCTGATAAATTGCCCCTGGTAAGGCTTTTAAAAATTAAAAAAGAAGATTTTTGTGAGCAAAGATGATACAGAGGTTGGGAGTCTGGGTAACTGGGAAGATGTTGGTGCCCTCCACAGTATTGGGAAATTTGGGAAAAGAGGGCTGTTCAGTAGTAGCCAGAGTGAGAATATGAGAATTCTTCATAGAGAATGTAAAGTACCTGAAATAAATGTAATAATATGTTGTAAAATGTAATAATGAGTATATTATTGTAAAATGTAGTAATAAAAGCTCCAACAATCCCCTGGGAAAACTTTCATGTAACCCTGAGCCATCCCTGGCACCAGGCCTTCTTTGTTGCTTCTTTATGATATCTGGCCTGGCCTGGGGTTGGTGGGGAATCCACCATGTCACTTTGTCTCGCTGCCACCAAGGACGAGACTCTCGTGACTAAACTACCCCAATAAAACCTATTAATCACTAAGCTGGCCTGGGCCCTTCTTCCTTTGGTATATCAGGATTATTTTGGGGGGCATGCCAACCTACAATTGGCCAATATCGCTGAACAGATCTGTCCCCAACATCTGGCATAGCTGGTAGCATAATCTGCCCCCTGCAAGAGCACTGGAAGAAAAGAACAAATCAGGTTGAGTCTGAGAAGCCCAAACCGCAGCTGATGATGAAGTCAACCTCAAGAGAGCAGGAAATGCAGATTTGAGAATCAGTTGGAAATAGAGGGCAACTGAATCCATCATGGCTATCAGTGAGCAGCAAGAGAAATAGTATAAAAGGGCCTTTGGTGAGTAGGCACATCCGGGATGAAGTTCCAACAAAGGAAACTGAGGCACAGCAGACAGACAAGTCCCAGGATAGGAAGGAAGGAAGGAAGGAAGGAAGGAAGGAAGGAAGGAAGGAAGGAA
>NW_025374828.1:0-5592 GCF_016433145.1 Gracilinanus agilis
AAGGAAGGAAGGAAGGAAGGAAGGAAGGAAGGAAGGAAAGGAGGGAACTAAGAGGTGATGGGAGAACTACATGCCCTAAGTATGTAGATGGACAAGATGAGATCATCATCATTCCCCTTTTATGCACTTCTAGTTCTCAAAACAAATAGTTTTGCACCAGCCTCTTGGGCATGGATTTTACTTAGCTCTACCAGCTCCTTCATTGTGGATTCAGTCTCCCAAGTTTCTATCTTCCAAGTGTAGCAAGTGCCAGCATTTCCTACCTGACAGGCCATGACTCAGAGACTTTGATTGCTCAGATTTGGCTCTCTGCTCACACCTACTAAGCTACGCCATGGAACTTCTCTTTCTATATAGCTGCATCTTTTAATTCTGTCTTGTTTCCAGGTAGCTATCTCGCTCTCCTTTTCATTTTCCTACTATTAGAAATAATCAAGAATGTAGGCACAAAGCAATTTAGGATTCCGATGTCCTGGAGCTTTCTCCAAGGAAATGTAGATACTTTGCCCTTGCATTCAAGATTCCAACCTCATCATTCAAATGAGATTGCTTCTTTCAAGGTTATCAGTGACCTCTTAATTGTAAGTTGCAGCAGAAGTACATTTCAAACTGTGTTTGCCCAAGTGATCTTAAAGGGGAGTTCTGAACCTCAAGTCCCTATTCTTCCTTTCTGTTTCTTTTTCTGGGTAAAAGTTCTGGAGCTGATAGTGGACTCTGTTAGTTCAGGATATGAGAAGAGCCAGGGCAATGGACCATTTTGAACCCAAACCTCCTTTGTGAAGGAGGGACAAATTTATGTCCCGGGAAGACTTGGGCTTCTAGCAGAATGAGGAGATTTCTTGAACCAAGCCAACTTTAGATGTTGCCTGGAGAGTCACCCCAAGTACCAAATTAAAGGCCAGACTTTATATAAAAAGAGAATGGCATGCCCTTAGAAGTTTCTTTCTAGAGAAAGAGAACCATCTTTGTGTCACCTGCAACCAGAGAAGCAGTAAGCTACAATATGGAGAAATTAGGAATCTCTACTTTGCCATCCCTCACTAGTACAGTAAGTTATTCAGATAGTGTAGATTCATTGGGAAGGGGCTTGTTTTCCAACAGCACCTCAGGGTTGTTCCCTTCTGAAGGAGTCCAACCTCTCATAGTACCATAATGCTGAATAGGTGTCTCAGAGGGCAAAAGAGGGCCTCACTATGTTTAAAGGGTATTTTTTTTATCCACCAGCCTCTAAATACCATGAGTCTGAGAGTTATTATGAGTCTAGGACTTTAAAATATTTTGATACTTATATCTCATTATACCTGGCTTCCTTTGACATTCCTATGCATTTTATTTTATGCATTTAAAAACATCATTTTGAGAAGGGGTTTATAGGCTTCACCAGCCTGGAGAGTCTACAACTCTTACACAAAGAGTTAAGAATCGTTGATATAAAAGAACTTTAGGGGTTGGAAGGGAAAATCTATACCCATTACATTCCATATTCCAAGGGCTCAATGTAAAACAGTTTAGTCTGGTAATTGGGCTTATAGTTATTTAGGTATATATGAAGTCAGTCTTTTTGTTTTTAACAATATTTGTTTCCTTCCTTCTCCCTCCTCCCCCTGCTTCCTTCCGCACCCTCTTCCCAGCAAATTCTAAGAGGATAGACAAGACTGGTAGTGAGAAATGACATTTTTTCCCTATTAAAATAGTAAAAGTGACCCAAATCTAGTGAGTGTTATGATGGGCCCTTATACTGCTGTGTTCACACATCTGCAAATGTGCTGCTTTCTTCCTTTAGGCCAAAACTTCTTGTCATTTCTAATACACTTTCATTTTATTAGTAGCATTTTAAAAATAGTCTTTAAGTAAAGTTTCCCTTTAAGTTTTAAGCAGGAGACTTCTTGACAAGGTCCACCATATTCAAAATGGGGAACCTGGCAAGGTTGGTACCCTCTTCAATGACAGGGACCTTTCTCATCACTAACTCAACTCTTCAAGCACAAAATCCCTTCATACCACTTCCAGACATTCAGGGTTCCCCATTTCCATCCTGGGCAATATAATGTCTCTAAATCCCAATCTATTCCTCTTGTAGTTCTCAGAACTTAACTTTCTCAAGGGACATGGAATCAACTAGATCATTGCATTGCTGCTAGTAGAGAAGTCTATTACATTCAATTATGCCATAATTTATCACTATGTGTACAAAGTTCTCCTGGTTCTGCTCCTTTCACTTTGCGTCAGTTCCTGGAGATCGTTCCAGTTCACATGGAATTCCTCCAGTTCATTATTCCTTTCAGCACAATAGTATTCTATCACCAACAGATACCACAATTTGTTCAGTCATTCCCCAATCAAAAGGCATCCCTTCATTTTCCAATTTTTTGCTACCACAAAGAGCATGGCTATAAATATTTTTGTACACATATTTTTCCTTATTACCTCTTTGGGGTAAAAACCCAGGATTGGTATGGCTGGATCAAAGGGCAGGCAGTCTTTTAAAACCCTTTGGACATAATTCCATATTGCCTTCCAGAATGGTTGGATTAATTCACAACTCCACCAGCAATGCATTAGTGTCCCAATTTTGCCACATCCCCTCCAACATTTATTACTTTCCTTTGCTGTCATATTAGCCAACCTGCTAGGTGTGAGGTGGTTTCTCAGTTGTTTTGATTTGTATTTACCTAATTATAAGAGATTTAGAACACTTTTTCATGTGTTTATTGATAGTTTTGATTTCTTTATCTGAAAATTACTTATTCATGTCCCTCACCTATTTATCAATTGGGGAATGGCTTGATTTTTTGTACAACTGATTTAGCTCCTTATAAATTTGAGAACTTAGACCTTTGTCAGAGGCTTTTGTATGAAAGATTTTTTTTTCCAATTTGTTGCTTCCCTTCTAGTTTTGGTTGCATTGGTTTGTTTTTTTTTAACCCTTGTACTTCGGTGTATTGTCTCATAGGTGGAAGATTGGTAAGGGTGGGCAATGGGGGTCAAGTGACTTGCCCAGGGTCACACAGCTGGGAAGTGGCTGAGGCCGGGTTTGAACCTAGGACCTCCTGTCTCTAGGCCTGACTCTCACTCCACTGAGCTACCCAGCTGCCCTGCATTGGTTTTGTTTGTACAAAAAACTCCATCATTTCTCCGTCATAGCCAATTTAATCATCTATAATTCTATGCCTTTCAGTAATCCTAGCTAACCCCATCCTTTGGAGCTCAATCCCATTCACTGAAAACCAAAGAGAAGAGTTGTATTTCTTTACTTAGCAAAGTACCAAAGGGCATGCTAGTGCTTTATAGGAGGAAAGGGGTGCTTATCAAATTGACCCAGAGGCAAGCCACCCGATCATAGTAGAATTTGAAGGATTGTCACAGGAAAGAGAAATTAAACTTACTCTGTTTGATCTCCAAGGGCAGAACCCTGAGTCATAAGCAAACATTGTAAAGAGTCGGGTATAAAATAAAGCAAAGCTTCCTAAACAATGGAGCTTCCCAACAAGTGGCATGGGCAACATTGGGAAGGAGTGAGTCCACTTCGCCAGAGACCTTCAAGAGGAAGCTGGATCAGTATTTAGGAGGGACATTGCAGGAGGGATTCCTGTACAAATATGGGTTAGACTCCAAGCTCTTCCAGCTCAGGATTTCTATGATTCTTCAGTGATACTGGTACTGACACGATGTCATGATAAACAAAGGTGCCAGTGTCACCCCTTCCAGTTATGAGTCCCCAAGGAATATCCGACTTGCCCAACTTAATCCCGACACCAATCCGTAGTCACAAGTTACCTTGAACAGCAGCCTCACCGCTGACTTCTTTCTCTCTTCTCGTTTCCCATTTTTCTTCCCCCTCCAAACCTGTCTATCACACTGCTGTTGCTCAGTGAATACTAAAGAGAATGAAAACAACCCTTCCAAATATACTCCCAGAAGACAAAGCACAGAGAGCATGAGAAACAACTCTCTGCTTTGCAGGGGTCCAGCCTCCAGCAGCTCCATCCTTCCTAATAACCCCAGCTCCTTCTTTCTCATTGAAATGGTTGCTAGAAAAACCCTGGCAGCTTCCAGGGCTAGGGTCTTTCGAATGAATATTGATCTCTCCCCGTGGAGGTGTAATAGCCTGTGCCAGGATTGCATTTCTATGGCTTTCATATCTCATCCCATATGGACCATTCTTAATAATTAAAAATCCCTCCACAGGAGAGCTCCCCCTTGACTGTCAGATATACAAACCAGGCTCTGTGGATACACTTCTCAGAAAGATGCTTCTTTTAATGCCTTCTTGACCAGGTTGTTATGAGGATCAAGTGAGATAATGAATGTAAAAGCATTTTACAAAGCATCAGGCAGGGGTGGGCTGGTAAAAGTTTAACAACCAGCTCTTTGGGGGGAGGAGGGAAAATAGATCTAAAACATACTTTTAAGTTTCATCTGCATGACTGGCATTTTAGCCTTCATTTTCTAAGTTTTAGACAATCAGCAAAACAATAAATCAAGCATTTTGTTGTTTGTCAGTTTCTAAAGTATGAGTGGAGCAGCTAGGTGGCCCAGTGGATAGAGTGGTGGGGTTGGAGTCAGAAAGACTTGAGTTCAAATCTAGGCTCAGATAGATGGGCAAATCATTTTACTTCTGTTTGCCTTAGTTTTATTATCTGTAAAATGCAGATTATAAAAGCACTTGCTTTCCCAGGGTAATAATGAGATATTTTATTTATTATTGTTATTATTATTGTATATTGTTATTTTACATCATATTATATATTTTTATTTCATATAATATGTCATAAAAGCACAGTACAGGAGTTGGTTAGGGTACTCTAAAACCACTAATCAGGTATGCACTGTGTGGGTACTATAACTAGAATGAGACACAACAGCTTTGATTGAGAGAAATTAAAATATAGCAGGTACTGACAACACTTACGGTTCTTCAGTAGTTTAGAAATAACTTAGCTGAGAACCTGAGGATATCAAGAAAAACTATTTTAAACTGGGAATCTACAAGCTGGTATGGTATAGTCAATCTCCTAAGGAATCAAAATGGCCCCTCTAGCCATGATTGAAGACATATTTCCCAGTATGATTTTGTACTGTTTGTCTTGGGCACAAAAGTTGTCAGATTTGGTGTGTGGGTGCCAAATCTTTATTGTATTTATATATTCAAGTGGAGCAGAGTTATGGGATAACATATTACCCCCAAAATTAGAGAGAATATGAAGTTTCTACCCTTTGGCAACTTATGGAAAATTGGGGGAAAGAGCATACACATATTATTGCAAATAAAGAACATTGCCAAAGTAGCATAACAAGTTGATAGCATATACTGAATGTCAATGAGAAACGGAATAATGGAGATCATCCATCCAGAAGGATCTTGTAGTCAATTGGCCACATCCAACAATATTAGCATCAAATATTTATTTACTGCCTATTGTATACAAAAAATATGTTAACTACTAGGAAAGATATATAAGTTACTGAAGTTTATACATTAGTGGAGGGAGGAAGGAAGGAAGGAAGTGGGGAAAGAAGGGAGGGGAAGGAAGGGAGGGAGAGAGGAAGAGAGAGATGGAGGGACAGAGGAAAGGAAAAAGGAGGGAGTGA
>NW_025374829.1:0-6110 GCF_016433145.1 Gracilinanus agilis
TGCCCTCCCATTTCCATCCCACCCAGCTGGTTCCCCCCAGGCCGGAAACCCTTATCTGCCTCCCTCGGCCTGACTTACAAGTCCCTCCACCACCTGGCCCCACCCTCCTAATCCGCGCCCCGATTTCCCCATCCTCCCCACGGCCACACCCTCCCTCCTGCCCCTCCAGCCCGGCACGTCTCCCCGGAGTCCCCTGGCCACCCCCGCCTCGTTCCCGCTGGGCCACCTTTCAGCCTCTGGCCTCCCGGCAGAATGTCCTCTCTCTGGCCGCCCCTCCCCGCCTCCGGGAAGCCTTCCCAGACTTCAGCCCTCGGGGTTGTCTCCTTTTCTGGCCTCCTCCAATACACATAATTTGAGATTCCAGTTTAGACTGCGGGCTGAGGTTTCTGGTGGTGCCGGGGCTATAAGGGCTGGGCCTTGGAGGCAGGAAGACTTGGGTTCGAATCCTGCCTCCAGCCCTCTCTAGCCGGGCACGAGGATCCTAAGAGCCCCTGCCCGCCCTCCAAGTGCCCTCCGTAAGGGCTAGCTGGTGGTAGTAGTAGTAGTAGTAGTAGTAGATGTAGTAGTGGTAGTGGTAGTGGTAGTATATGTAGTAGTATAGTAGTATATGTAGTAGTGGTAGTATATGTAGTAGTAGCGGCAGTAGTCAGCTCCTTTCCCAGGCTAGCCCCAGAGCTCCCAGAAGCCCACGTCTCCTCTTCCTCCCATTTTGCCCCTGGCACAGCTGATCAGGCATCAGGCCACGCACCCACCTCTGCCAGTGTGTGAAGGACCAACCCACAGCCTGGGTCACCAAAAAGGGCTTTTTAATTAAATCAGAAAAAAAAACACCACCTTATTTTCTTAGTAACAACTCTAAGATAGAAGGGCCAGGCAAATGGAGTGATGTGACTCGCCCAAGGTCACCCAGTCAGGAAATTGTCTGAGGCCAAAAAATTAAAGAAATCTCTCAAGCCTGGCCAAAAAAATATATAATAATAATTTTAAAAATCCTACCCCTCAAGAGGTCCTTGGCAGTGCCCTCGGGCTCAGGACACAGTCATTGGCAGCGCGGGATGCCCGTGGATCTGACTCTTCTCTGTGCCAGCTGAGGCTGGAAGTCCCCAGCCTCCACGATGAGAAGGAAAAGCAATCAGCAAGCCCTCAGGAAGCACCTACTGTGTGCCAGGAGCTCTGCTAAGCCTGGGGATGGGGGTTTCCCAAGACAGGCATGAGATCGCCCTTCCGCTCCGAGAGCTGCCATTCTAAAGGGAAAGGACCCTGGCCGGGCTCCCTCGTACAGGGTGACGGGTAGACCTCGAGGAATGGGGAGCGGAGAGGCGTTGGGAGAGGAGGGGCGTTCTAATGGGGGGGGGCGCCCAGCACTGGGCCGTCCTACCCCCTCGCATGGCAAAGTGGCCGTCTCCTTCCTCTCCCACCCCGTGACAGGCAGGCGAGTGATGTAGGAGCCGCAGGTTCATTCTAGCTCTGCCATTTACTAACTGTGTGACCCTGGGAGAGTCCCTTCCCTTCTCTGGGCTTCTATTCTCCCTCTGTAAAATGATGCAGTTGCTCCATTCCAAGGTTCCTTTCAGCTGACAATCTAGAACTCTACAAGAACAATGAGAGTGAGATTCTGTCTGTCTGTCTGTCTGTCTGTGTCTCTCTGTCTCTGTCTCTGTCTCCCCCCCTCCCCCATCCCCTGGAAGCTCCCTGACCCCCTTTGGAGTTTTTTTGGCAAAGATCCCAGAGTGACTTATTTCCTTCTCCAGCTCATTTGACAGATGAGGAAACGGAGGCAAACAGGGATTCAGGGACTTGCCAGGAGTTACAGGGATCAGGGGTCCGAGGCTGGATTTGCACTCAGGTCTTCGCAGGCTCCGACTCTCCCACTCGCGGCCGGAGGAAGGAGCTGGTTCTCTGTCCGCATCCCCGCCGTCCCCTGCTCAGCAGGCGCACGGCGGACTGGAGCATCTGTTTATTTATTGCTAATTGGCAGGCCCGGATAGAGGCTGCCCGGCCGCTTCCCCTGAGGTCCAGGGAAGGGAAGTGACTTGCCCAACTCCCACAGGGAATAAGTATCAAGAGCAGGATTTGAACCCAGATCCTCCGATCCCAGCGCCGGCCCTGCCGCCTCGGCCCGACCCTTCAGAAAGGAGAAAAGGTTTCGGAGCCAGGAATGCTGGGCAGCAGAACAGGACGGAACATCCTGCCAACCCAGTCACTGGGACAAAAATAAAGCTAAGCCACACTGGAGCGGAGGCCGCTCGGACCCCGAGCCGTCCCTCCCGCCCAGCCGTCAGCGGCGGTCCAGAAGGTGTGAGCCCGCCGCGGGGGGACAGAGGAGGGAGCCGGGCAGCCAACAAAGGACCCAGGACGGGGCCGGGTGCTCTAGGAACGGCTCCCGAGGGCGAGCGGGGGGACGTGTATACGGCACTGCCCTCTGCAGGGCAAAAGCGGCCCTGCAAGACCGGGAGACGCGAGCGGGACTGCGCGGGACTGGGGTGCCGCCGGACAAAACGCGGGAATCCCCCTCCGGATCCCAACGGCGGCAGCAGCGACGGGGACGAGGACAAGGACAAGGACTCGCGTTTCTATGGCGCTCTAAGTCTGGCAAAACGTTTTCTCTTCCCAACCCTGCGAGGTAGATAAAGCCGGTGGGTGACGGGTAAGAACAAATCCTAGATTTAGAGTCAAAAGATGAGGGTTCGAATCCTGACACTGCTACTCTGTGTGATCGTGGGTAAGTAACGTCACGTCACCCGTTTGCGCCTCTACTCATCTGCCAAAAAATGAGCCAGCTGGACTAGATCCGGAGTTCTTTACATTTGGGGTATCCATGGCCCCCTTTGTTCATCTGGGGGACACCCAGCAGTCCCTTCTTAGAATAATGCTTTTAAAGGCATGTAATCGGGGAGCTCAGTGGATGGAGAGTCAGGTCCAGAGACGGGAGGTCCTGGGTTCAAATCTGGCCTCAGACACTTCCCAGCTGCATGACCCTGGGCAAGTCACTTATTGCCTACCCTTACCACTCTTCTGCCTTGGAGCTAATACTCAGTATTGACTCCAAGATGGAAGGTGAGGGTTTAAAAATAAATAAATAAAAGTAATGCACATCATCAAATCCATAGGATGACAAAGGAAATCAGCGACCATGAAATAGAATTTTGTATAGAAAAATACAGATTTACAAAATATTAATAGAAATTAAATATAATATTTAAATAAAACAAATAATAAAATAATAAATAGTAAAAAAAAAATTTTTAACCAAGTTTAAAGGGGCAGGTAGGTGACTCAGTGGATTGAGAGCCAGGTCCTGGGTTCAAATCAGGCTTCAGACACTTCTTAGCTGTGTGACCCCAGGCAAACTCCTTAAGTCCCATTGCCTAGCCCTTGACTGCTCTTCTGCCCTGGAACTGATACACAGTATTGATTCTAAGACAGAAGGTAGATATTACATGTAATTGGCAAAAAAAAAATCAAAATTAATCAATTAATTGGTAATTTATTTAAATAAACAAATAAAATTAAATAAAAATTAATTTAAAATTAAATAAAATTAAAATTAATTTTGTTAATTAAATTAATAAATACTTTTAAATTTAATTAAATTAAACAGAAAAAGACAGAAGGTGAGGGTTTAACAAAGGAAAACAAAACAAAAAACCATGCTGGACATGTAAAATCTTTCCCCGATTGCTTACTGTCTCAGGGAAAAGGGAAGGAGGCAGAGAGAATCTGCAAGTCAAAAAAAAAAATTTTAATGTTAAATATTGTTTACATGTAGTGGGTGAAAAAATATTTTTGTCTCATTTTTTTCTTTATTCAAAGATAGTTTATTTTCCCAATTATGTGTAATAATAATTTTCTATATATGTTTCTGAAAGTATAAGATCCAAATTGTCTCTCTCCCTCTTGGAGCCGGGAAGCAATTGGATCTGGGTTATGTATGTAAATTAAAATATTTTTTAAAACTCAAACTCACAGGTCTTAAGGGAAGGATCCGTGGACTAGATGGGTTTTGGGGTCCCTTTCAGCTTGAAATCTGCCGGGATAGTGGTATTATTATTATCTCCCCAAGTAATTTGACATAGGAAAGTCAAGTTTAAGGCCCCTGAAAGGACCTCAGGGGTCATCCAACCCCTTCGTTTTACAACTAAGGAAACTGAGGGATGAAAACATTTTTGTGACCCCATAGGACTACTGTAGGACTAGAGGTTCAGAGCTGGAAGAAATATCAGAGGTCATCTAGAACAATATCCTCATTTCACAGAAGGGGAAACCGAGGGATTGTAGAACCAGAGATTTGGAGACTGAAGAAGCATCCGAGGTCATCTAGTTGGACTTCCTCATTTTACAGATGAGGAAGCTGAGGTTCAGAGAGGGGAAGTTACTTGTCTCCTGTCACCCAGGTGTCCTTTTATAGAAGCCCCTGAATAGGTTCCTTGAAGTAAAATGTATGTTTTGAATCTTTAACCCTTTGTTTTCGGTACTGTGTACAATGTTCTCCTGGTTCTGCTTATTTCACTCAGCATCAGTTCACGGAGCTCTTCCCAGCTCTTTCTGAAATCCTCCTGCTCATCCTTTCTTACAGCATAATAGTATTCCATCACCGTCCTATACCACAATTGGTGCAACCATTCCCCAATCAATGGGTGTCCCTTTCGTTTCCAATTTTTTGCCACCACAAAAAATGTGGCTATAAATATTTTGGTACAAATGGGCCCTTTCCCATTTTTCTTTCTCTCTTTGGGATATCGACCTAGTAGTGGTATTCCTGGATCAAAAAGGTAGGCATTGTTTTATAGCCCTTCGGGCATAATTCCAAATCGCTCTTGTTTTTGGAGCGCCACATTCCCTGAGCAATTTTGTGGCCCAAACAGTGAACATGGGGCCAAACAGCAGAAAGGTGTTTACGCCGCCCCAGCCAGCTAGAAATTGCCCAGAAGCAGGAGTCAGAGTCCCTTTGACCTGTGTCTGATGTCATATGAAGACCAAATGGTGGAGTTAGGATCATTGTCCGTCTCGGTGGATCCCAAGGGTTCGCCTGTCAGCTCTGTGTGGACGATTCTCAGGTCGATAGATTCTAGCCTCTTTCCTGAGGTCCAGTGACACATTAGCCACTACCCACTTGACATGGGAGTCAGTCAGGTGGCTCATTGGATAGAGCGTTGGGCGTGGAGTCAGGAAGACCTGAATTCAAATCCAGCCTCAGACACTTACTAGCTGGGTAAGTCACTTCACCTCTATTTGCCTTCATCTGTTGGAGAATCATCCATTGGTCAATCACTCAAGTATCCTTGCCAAGAAAACTCCAAGGTCAGTGTGGTCCACGGGGTCAGGATAGAGCACGATTAAATGTAACAACAAAACTGGACACTGGAAATCGGGCTTATTATCAACGTGTCAAACTCATCGTGCCCAAAACAGAACTTGCCTTTTGACTAGCTTTTCCCTAAAGGAAAATATGACTATCTGACTTATCTTTTTCCTAAAACCCTTCCCTTTTCTGATGGTCCCCATGTCTGCTGAGGTCACTATCAGATTTGCTACCTTGGTGTAACCCACCTCGCTCTCACATACCCACTTTTTTGCCAAATCTTACCATTTTTCATAATCTGTATCAGCTGTATTAGAGGAGGAAAGGATACTACATATAATATATTATAATGACATAATATAATATATTACATATACTATATAACACAACATCTATTCTATAATATACGATATTATAGAATACATTACATATACTATAGAACACAACATATCTATTCTATAATATACAATATTATAGAGTACATTACATAGACTATAGAACACAAAATACAATGTATTATATAATATACAACATATATAACAATATATAACACATCATCTATACTATAGAACACAAAATACAATTTATTATATAATGTATAACATTATATAATTATATATAACATATATACTATATAACACAACATATAAGCTATTATATAAGAGATAACATATATTATATAATGATATATAATACAGTATATGTACTATATAACACAACATATAATCTATTATATAAGAGATAACATATATTATATAATGATATATAATACAGTATATGTACTATATAACACAACATATAATCTATT
>NW_025374830.1:0-8438 GCF_016433145.1 Gracilinanus agilis
ATAATGATTAATTAAATTATTAAAAATATTTTAAATTTTTTCCTGTTTCCATGATTCATTTTATCCCCCTCCCCTCTTCCCTCCCCCTCCCAGAGCCGACTAGCAATTGCTCCGGATTATACAAATGTTATCACCTATTTCCATATTATTCATCTTTGCCATAGAGCTATCTTTTAAAGACCACATATATAAGTGATAAGTATTTTTCTTTTGCGTTTCTACTCCCGTAGGTAGAAGACTTTGCTTTGATATGGAAACCTGCTCTGTGAGCAAGTGTCTTCAATTCTTTGCCTCAGTTTCCTCAACTGTAACATGAAAATAACAAGGGAGCCTGCCTCCGAGGGTCCTTGTAAGGAAAGTGTTTAGCCTGGTGCCTGGCTCGTAGCGCGTGCTGTACAAATGTTCGCTCTCATTATTCTTTGCATAAATTTAGATTTCAGTTTCCATAAATGTGCCTGGTAGGTACAGAAATTATGCCAAACAGTTGATGAATATTTTTTAGGGTCGATTGTGTGCCAGATTGTGCCAAATGCTAGAGATTTCAGAGAAAGGCAAAGGACAGTCATGGAGTTTACCATCTAATGGGGGAGACAAGATGCCAACATCTCAAGTACAAATAAGACATACACAGGATAAATGGGGGATAGTTTCAGAGAGGTTAAGGAGGCCTGGGAAAGTATATAAAATCAATTAATATGAAAGCCTTCATGAAGGGCATTTTTTTAATCCCTACCTTCTGTCTTAGTATCACTTCTAAGACAGAAATGCAGCAAAGGCCAGGCAACTGGGGTTAGGTGAACTTGCCCAGGGACACACAGCAGGAGGGGCATTTGAGCCCTTACTGAAGGGCACTAGAAGAGGGAGGGTCTACTAATGGCTTAGGAGAAAAGGTGCCAGATTCTCAGAGCAGTTCTCTCAAATCAAGCCTTGTCCCTTAGGAGAAAATGCCCCAAACGGGGTCTGTCTACGGAAAGTCATGAACCTACATATTAGCCCAGCCTAGACAACCACAGGGAGAAAGCTCTGATACTCACCAAGGAGAATGTCTTCTTTTTCTCCCTTCCCAGAATTATGAGGGTATAACACACCTAGAGCACTAAAGCCAAACCTGACGGCCAATGGGCTTTGGAGTTGAACCGGGTGAAAGAAGGGGTGACTCTTTCCTTTTTCCCATTTAGAAATCTTTTTTTTTTTTTTTTTTTAAGGAGAAACTCACCCATCATTAAGGCAGAAATAATGATTTTTAATTCCTTCCCCAGGAAGAGAAGATGAACAGGACTGGCCACGTATGACCCCTCCTCACTATTCCCTCTCTCAATGCAGTGTGAAGTTAGCAAATTAGGATGGCAAATTTAGACCAAAATGTTCCAGAGGAGAAGCATGCACGGGGCAACAAAAGACACATTGGATGGAATTGTGCTCCTGAAATGTACAAAAGAGAACTGAACCCCAGCAAGCAGGACAGCTTTGAAAGTTATAAATTAAATTTATCATATATTGTTATTATATATTATATAAATTTATTATAGATTTTTAAAGGAATAGCAAATTAAACGGGATAGATATTTGTAGTTTCACAGAAAATCCTTCCTTCCCGTTCTACTATTTATACAGCAGGGTTCATAATAATTAGCATTTTTATTTAAAGGTGCTTTATATATATTATTTCATGGCAATTTTGGTACTATTTATCTTACAACATTGGAAGGTAATCTCTTGATATGCCTTAAGGCACTCAAGAAACTTTAATGATGAAGACTTATCCCTAAGTGAGGCCAGTTAGCTTTCTGCCATGGTCCTCTTCCTGATCGTTCATCTTCTAAGTGTGTGATCCTGGTCACAGTGGAGGCTGGGTCTCTGGTCACATTAAATTGTCAGCTTCTCCCATTCAGAAATGGTCTTTTGACCCTCTTTGTAACCCCAGTGCTTAGCATATGACCCAGCAGAGAAGCTACAAAAATATTTACTGACTAACAATGTGAATAATCATCCAGCATGCTCAACAAACAAAATCAGGGCCCATGGATGGTTAAGTCAAGAATATCACCATGGTGGGAAGAGATTAAGGATTTATAACTCCTGATGGGCTTCTCAAACTCCATGTTAATCAGTCATTTGGAGAGGAGCTTGGCAGCTGAGGGTAAAGAATAATAATTCACTTCATTATTTCCCTCCATATTCTTGATCTTCTTCCAAATGAACTTTGTTATAGTTTTTTTCTAATTCAGTAAAAACGTTTTTTGGTAGTTTGATAGGTATGGCACTAAATAGGTAAATTAATTTGGGTAGAATTGTCATTTTTATTATGTTAGCTCATCCTACCCATGAGCAATCAATGTTTTTCCAATTGTTTAGATCTAGTTTTAATTGTTTGGAAAGTGTTTTGTAGTTGTGTTTGTATAATTCCTGTGTTTGTTTTGGTAGATAGATTCCTAAGTATTTTATATTGTCTAGGGTGATTTTAAATGGTGTTTCTCTTTCTACCTCTTGCTGCTGTGATGTGTTGGAAATGTATAGAAATGCTGATGATTTATGTGCATTCATTTTGTATCCTGCAACTTTGCTAAAGTTGTTGATTATTTCTACTAGCTTTTTAGTTGATTCTCTAGGAGTTTTTAATTAGACCATCAAATCATCTGCAAAGAGTGATAGCTTAGTCTCCTCATTGCCTATTTTAATACATTCAATTTCTTTTTCTTCTCTAATTGCTACTGCAAGTGTTTCTAGTACAATGTTAATAATCCACTTCAGATCAGCACCGGGCAGAAATAAATGAATGGACACATAAGAAAAAGCATCATGGGATCAGAGAGCAAGACCCAAAAGCGAGTAACACAGGAGCAAAGGGAGCCATAGAAAGAGCGGTACCTGTTTTCCTCCAATCTCGGGGTCACGGCCTCTTCTCTTATCTAAAATGTCATATTCTTCTCTTCGTCCCATGGAGAGCTCCTGAAAAAGGAAGGCAAACGTCAGAAGAGCATGGCTGATCAAGGGGAGGAAAGGAAAAGGTTCTAGGAGAATGATGCAATTTCGGTCTGGGGTTTAAGGAAGACAGGGAAAATGAAAACAGATACTTAGAGCATCTAAATAATGGAAATGGCACCAGAAAAGCAATCATACATACACTGGCTCTTCCCAGGCAGTTTGGTATGTTGTGTCACAAGTCACTATTCCTGCCATCTGAAGACTAGGATTTGCTTCTTAAACTCGCTTGAGAGCCTAAATCTCACTTTTTTAAAATTTGTAAAATGGAGGTGATGATATTTCTACTACCTCCCTCCCAGGATTATTATGGAGAATTATCATAAGCGCCACATCAAAAAAAAGCTGTCATGAACAGCTCCAGAAATCTCTGGGATTCCCAGTAACCTGGAGAGCATTAAATGGTAGAAATGGAAGAGATCTCTGAAGGTGGAGCATCTCCCTCTGAGCAGGGCTATATTTGACTTGCCTCAGATGGGAATCTACCCTGGATCTAAGGTAAGAATCTCTGGTTTCCCCTAGTAAATCTGGAGAAAATACTACATGACCAATTTGTATATAATTGCCACAAATTTGCATGATTGTACCCCCAAAAAGACCCTTACTGCTAGAGTGTGAAATAAAGGTTCCAGACTGTCTCCGGCACATTGAGACCCAATCCTCTGGGGGCCCCAGGTACATAGGGGATCAGTGGTCCTCTCCATAGAACAGGTCTCCAGCTGGCTCCCCAGGAACTATAAATCTTAGGGGACTATAACTGATGTTTGAGTCTGATTCCAGGAAAACTACAAAGGGACTGCTAACAAGCCACTGATCGGTGCAGATGAGCAGATGATCACGGATGTCAGCAATCCCTACGGGGGGGTGATAAATGTCAGTGCCAAAGTCGGGGAGCCGTGTTGGGGAGAATTGGAGAAGCGACAGTGTAGCAGAGTTCTTCTTCTCTGTTTCAGCCTATAAGACATGAGACTGTAAACTATCCCTATTTGGCTCTGACTCCGGCTTGCTATCCCAATGATGGAGTAGAAGTCACAACAGAGGACCACATTCCCCTTTTTGTCAGCCTTCTGTTCTTTTTTCCCTTTGGCACGGCAACTTTCTTTAGCCACGGCAAGTGCAATATTGTTGCACCTGACCTACATGTTTGTAGGATATAAAATAACTCCACCAAGCCTTAAATATGTATCAGTGATGCTTTGGTGGGTATCTTCCTCAGTCTTTGACTGGGCACTCATGGGTACAATAGGAGGGTGCCAGAAGATGTGTAGCTCCCTGGCTTCCCTGAAGATGCTTTAACTCTATCATTCAAGGGGGAATGTGACCATAGAGAACAGAAGGATCAAAATGGAGGCTGTCTCTGAAAAACACAGCTAGGAACTTGGTCTTGGAGCTCTACGGGTGCTGGACTGGCTGATCTCTTTTTTAAAATATCAGGTCAGCAAGAAAACAAGGAGGTGCCATGGTGGGGCTGGAGAAACTCTAGACTTGGAGACAGGAGACATAAACTCAAACCCTGCCTACCACACTTTCTGTGTGACTTTGGGTAAGTCCATCAATCTCTCAGAGCCTCAATTTCTCCATCTATAACAGTGATTCCCAAAGTGGGCACCACTGCCCCCTTGTGGGTGCTGCAGTGATCCAGAGGTGTGGTGATGGCCACAGGTACATTTATCTTTCCAATTAATTGCTATTAAAATTTTAAAAATTAATTTCCAGGGGCGCTAAATAATATTTTTTTCTGGAAAGGGGGCAGTAGACCAAAAAAGTTTGGGAACCACTGATCTATAAAATGCAGATAATAATATGTATAATACCATAATTCACAGACATGTTGTGAATGATACTCTGCAAAAACTTAAAATACAAAATAGATGTGAGTTATTATTTTGATGGTGATGTACCTGCCATGAGTGATGTTGTAAAGCTGTGATACCTGGCACATTACAATCTCTAAAGAACTGAAGTTGAGAATCACCCAAAAGGAAATACAGAAGTGGAGCAGTGGTTAGAGTACCAGACCTAGAGTTCAGAGGACCTGGGTTCAAATCTGGCCTCAGACCCTGCCTAGCTGTATGACCTTGATCAAGTCACTTAACCCCAGTTGCTTAACCCTTACTGCTCTTGTGTCTTGGAGGCAATACTTGGAGTGCTTCTCAGACAGAAAGAAAGAAGAGGTTCATGGAGGATGTGAGCAAGCCTGTGGTAAATGTTTTAGCTCTCCAGGAAAATAAATATACATGACATACCTTTACACTTAATCTGCATTATTAACATTTCCTCCATCACTTTCTTAAGCGTACACAATAAACAAAACAACAGATCAAGCCCTGATTTGTAGCATTTGATGATTTCTGAGGTGTAAATGCTCACACTGAAAATGTAACAATTGACTCTTGAGGTCTTCAAGCTGGCTCCAATATGTCCTTGAGTATAAGGAGGCTGAAGTTCAATACCAAAAAAGGGAATTACATAGGAAAAACCATGTAAAAGAAAATGGACTGGCCACATGGTAAGAGGAGAATACAGGATAGCACAGTGGGTAGACCCCTTTTGTTGAATCTGTGATAGGACAGAGTTGAAAGTTCTTTAGGGTAGGTAGTCATGGATGAGCTGTGATGAGCATTCTTGGAGATATTACACGTCAATGAAATCCAAGGCACCCTAAAGTACATGGCCACCACAAAACCAATAAGGAAGTGATCCTCCCTGTCCTCTACTACATCTTCCATTCTCTCTCTCTCTCTCTCTCTCTCTCTCTCTCTCTCTCTCTCTCTCTCTCTCTCTCTCTCATACACACACACCCACACAAAGACAGGCACAAACAGACAAGCAAACACACCATAAACACTTACATTGTAGAGTTGGTTCTGATCTTGTTGGTAGGCAGAAACTCTGGCAGTCTTGGTGAACTAAAGAAAAAGGGAGAATGAAAGAGAGAGAACAAAAATGTTGATCTTATATGCATATGCCAAGGACTCCCTGGAGATGAAGGGCTAGACAGCTGGCCCTCTTCTATCTGGATTCTAAATAAAGGTGCTTCTGCCACTTTTCTATAACTTGTCACTTCTCAGGTCCAGCAGGTTAGAAGTTCCTTAGCTGGAGCTCCCAAACCAATCCAATCCCACAGACACTTGCACATCTTCTGCTCTGTACAAAGCATTGTACGAGACGCAAAGAAGCAGCTAAAAACAGTCCCTCTGACTCAAAATCCACTCCTTCTAATATAACACCAAGCATTTGACTATACCTGAGGAGGGAATTTCCAAAATGGCAATTCCCAAAACCGATGAAATCACAGATTTGGAGGAAGAAAAAACAAATAGAGACCAACCTTTGCTCTTAGGAATAGGGCCGTGATGATGACTCCATATATGAAGAGGATGCCATCTAGAAGGTAGCACAGTCTGGGGTCAGCCAGTCCAAAATCCTGGGCCTCTGTGGGAAGGAATTACATTTTCAGAGATGGTGAAATTCAAACTCTGGACTCATGTGTAATATGATGAATTAAACTTGATGTCCTCCCCTCTTCCCCTCTTCTCTTCTTGCAGGCTTCTTCTGGACTGGTTTCTAGGCATGATAATTTCATGAGAAAAAGTCTCTCAGCTCCCAGGGAGCCTCCCTCCATTTATATAGGAGGATCCTCCCACGCCCTCCACTCTATCACCTAACCCCAAGTCAAGGCAAAGACAGTAAACTCCTATTTAGGACAATAACTTACATGCCTTTAGGTTTCATTTTAAAGTTTTATGAAGCAGGGCAGGTAGGTGGCTCAGTGGATAGAAACTAGAGGTCCTGGGCTCAAATGTGATTTCAGACACATCCTAGCTATGTGACTCTAGGCAAGTCACTTAACCCTAATTGCTTAGCCCTTACTGCTCTTCTGCCTTGGAGCCAATATTTAGTATTAATTCCAAGATGAAGGGAAGAGTTTAAAAAAAAGTTTTATGAAGCATTTTCTTCATGGCAATTCAACATCCTTCTGAAAGAAGAGAACAGGGCTGGGATTTGAATCCAGGTCCCCAAGCCTTCTAACTCAAAGATCAATGCTCCTACCAATTCACCTTGCTTATCTGGCACGGTTGGGATCCATCAAGGAGTCTTTATTGAGCACCTGCTGAGTCCTAAGGGGTTGGGCTAACTGCAATGGATGTATGTATTGAGTCACACACATTGACCAGCTGAGAGTTCATTCATGCAGAAACATCTATTAATCATCTGTTGTGTGTAAAACACCATGCAAGGTGGAAGGAGGGAGGCATAGATACATAGTTTTGGTTCCACATCTGATATCTTTATCTCTGTCAATGGAAAGGACATTGAAGAAGAGCCATTCCCTTTGCTGCTGTAATCTAAGGATCATGGGACTTTCCCATGTGTATTGTCTCCCCCAGTCCATCTGCCCCCCAAAAAACATTCTTTAAATGACATAATCCCTTCCCTCAAGAAGCTTACATTCTATTGGGAGGATGAATGTATATGACGTGTAAGTATAATAAAAGATGAGGAAGGATAGAAGATGTACAAACAAAGTCATTGGGAGCATATTGAAGGAGGGAAAGAATATTAGCAATCAGGAGAGAAGAATAAAATTGGGAGAGATTTAAGGAGGCCCCTAAGAATAGCTTTGAAGAGAGAGAAAAAGATTCTAAAGAATCTGAAGCCCAGAGAGATGGAACACTTTGCCAAAAGTCACACAGGCAGCAATTAGCAGAGCCCTTCTTGCACCTCATTTGCAATGTTGCCTTGGACCAGCATTACCGGGCTCCGTTCTGGGTCAGTTTTTTGGTTTTGTTTGTTTGGTTTGGTTTCCAGTTCCCAGAAGCGTTTTAGCTGCTGGGTTTTCTCTTTGGTTTTCTTCCCCCAAGGCCCCATCATCTCCGTATCTTTCTCCTCCAGATTTTCAGTTCCTGGCTGCCTCTCATCTGGGGACCTGCTGCGAATCTAGACAAGGGGCTCCCCCTAGTGGGCACTGGCACACCTGCAGGCTGCAGGTGCAATTCTCCATCCCTCCAGGACCCAGGGGAGGCAAGATGAAATAGGGCAGTGCTGGGGGTTGACCTCTTTGTGAAGTGAGACAACCCTGAGTGAGAAGGAAATGAATGGCTGAGCTCTGTTCTGCCAGCACTCTGCCTAGCCCCTTCCCACCTCCCAGCAACCCTGTCAGTTTAGACACAGGAGTGGAGAAGGGAGAGGGGGCTGTGAATCACCTTCTTTCTCTATCACCTCCATCCTGTCTCCTCTCTCTCCCCATCCCCTCCTCTCTTTTATTCTCTCTCTTCTCCTTTCTTCCTGCTTCCTCCTCCTCCCTTTTTACTCTCATTTCTGCCTCTCTCTCTTTTGTCCCTCATTCCTTTTCCCCTTCTCTCCCTCTCCTTCTCTCCCTCCCTCCCCCCTCCCTCTCTCTTTTCCTCCCTCTGTTGTCTCTCTCTCTACTGTCCCTCTTTCCTTTCCCCCTT
>NW_025374831.1:0-7311 GCF_016433145.1 Gracilinanus agilis
AATCTTTCTGCGTCTTTATCAAGCTGGATTCGGATGTCCTCCGAGCCTATAAAGATGCTCTCCAAGTGAGACCAGGTCCGTTGGACCTCCATCCAAAGGAAGATGATCGTGTCTGCAGCGTTTAGCTTCTTTTGCCAACCTGAGGCTTGCTCGATGAAATATTCCACATACTTGCTTTGTAGGATTGTCTGCAACTGAACCTAAAAGGAGGGCATGCAATTAAAGGCAACAAACGAGATTATAATTAAATGCAAGTCACTCGGCACACATTTAAAAGTCTCTTGCTGTAATGAACAATGCGAGTAAATCTCTCCCTCGTGTAAATGCGTCAGTGGAAAATGGGACCATGTGGCTTTGCAGCTGTTGGAAAAATACATTGACTATGAGGTTGTCCTGACCCAGGACTGTAAATGTTCACTGAATTCTGGGAAAATCTGTGTTCCTGTTCAGTTTGGAAGCCCCAAAGACTCTCAAATCTCCATTTAAAAAGAATGCTGTTCCTGTAAAAGAGGAGCAAGGGAAAGGCGTCTTACTTGATTGTGTTCCAGAGTCTCAAAAAGTTGTTCATCAGATTTTAGTAAAGGGATGCCTGTCCGGTAGTGCTCTTCATAGGAAAATTCCATCATGGCCCAGGTATGGCTGATCTCAGTAAGAATCTGTTTAGAAACAGGATGAAGTGGCTGCTGCCTCCAGTCAAGTTTGATTTACTATCTTATCTGAAACAGACTTAGCTATAAAAACTGTTTACAGATTCCAAAGAATAACCAGTCTTCATATAATTATTCCCATTTCACAGATGGTGATACTGATGTATGAAGCAGCAAATGAGGTCTGGCAGAGACTAACAGCAGAGCTTGTTTTCAAGGTACCAGACTTCTGACTCTCAGAGCTAGGATAAGCTCTGCTTCTTTAAAACTGACAAAGGGGGTAGCTGGGTAGCTTGGTGGATGGAGAATCAGGCCTAGAGATGGGAAGTCCTGGGTTCAAATGTGGCCTCAGAAACCTCCTAGCTGTATGACCCTAGTCACTTAACCCCCATTGCCTAGTTCTCACCACTCTTCTGCCTTAGAACCAATACATAGTATTAATTCTAAGGCAGAAGGTAAGAGAGGAAAGGAAAGGAAAGGAAAGGGAAGGGAAAGGAAAAGGAAAAGGAAAAGGAAAAGGAAAAGGAAAAGGGAAAGGGAAAGGGAAAGGGAAAGGGAAAGGGAAAGGGAAAGGGAAAAAGGAAAAAGGAAAAAAGAAAGGAAAAGGAAAAAGAAAAAAAAAGAAACCCAAATTCAAATCCTGCTTCTTGCATTTTCTAGTTTTATGGTGGTTTGAGTCAGTCAACCTTTCTGAGCTTCAGGTTCCTCATTTATAAAACAGAGATAGCTATAGCATCCATTTCAATAGCATTTTGTGAGAATCAAATGACATATATGCAAAATATGTTGTAAGTCTTACAGGTTATATAAAAAAACTAGCTATGAATACCCTTGTCATACTCATCATTATCATTCTATTCAATCCAATCCATGAAATATTATTATATACCTACTATGTGTCAGGTATTGGGATAAGTTCTGGGGGTGCAATTAATATAAAGAAAGACAGCTCCTGCAGGCAAGGGGTATACAGTCTAATGGAGGAGATAATACACAAAAGGAGGGAGGAAAGAGAGGAGGGAATATAAGAGGACATTTTTTTCTGAGAAGCTGAAACAAAACAGAGCAGCAGACACTGAGTAGAATGAGCCAAGAGTCCAGTTTCTATCCTATGACAAGAAAGTCATTGGGTGGAGTTTGGCATTCTGCCTCTAGCTCTCCATTTGGAGGGAAAAGGAGGATGAGGAAGGTGCAACTAGTTAAGGCTTAAATTAGGAGCATGGTGGTGAGATTAAGAGTGCTGAGTTTAACGTGGGTGTAAAAAGCATCCTGTTCCATGGAGTTGAAAACAGACAGAATAGCAGAAGCAAAGTGGTGTGAGATTATTATTATTAGTAGTAGTAGTAGCAGCAATTATTGTTATTCATTAGAGGCAGCTCTGCTGTAGAGAAGGAAAAAGACTGGGAATGTCAGAAAACCTGTATTCTTGTATTTCATTTTCCACTGTCAGTATATGACTTCTGGAAAAGCATCTTGCCTTTCTGAGCCTTGGCTGCCTCCTCTGTGAAATGAGGGGGTTGGACGAGATGAACTGTAAAGTATCTTCCAGTCTTGACATTCTGTGATTCGAGGAAATCAGAGACATATGCAACCACAGAATAAGCTACTCCACACAACCTGTCTTGTCTCCAGTAGTGGGTGTCCTTGGGCCAGGGACCAAAGGAAGATTTGTTTGAGCATAAAATGGCATGGGGCTGACTTGAATGTAAAACAAATCTCTCTGACAGTCACCACTTTGCTCAAATGTTTTGAGAGTTATAGTCACTTCAGGGCATTATGCTGAAATGAACAGAAGAAAATGGGAGGTAGGGGAAGATGAGGCATAATTCACACATGAATGAGCATGACTATTTCCAAGATTGAGTACCCAAACCACTATCCAACTATAGAGGATGGGCAGTTTAGTGTGACTTTATTAATTTATTAAACATGCATTAAGACCTACTATGTGCTAGACTTTCTACCAGAGATTGCAAGTCCCTCTTTATGTTGCCATGATTATACTTCATATACAGTATTGTAATCAGCTCTTAGATATGCATTTTAAGAAGGGCATTGAAGGGAAACTAGGATGATGAAGGGTCTTCAGAAGGAATATGGAACCTGTCTTCAAGCATGTAAAACACTGTGACATCAAAGGGAAACAAACGTACTGCAGCTAGTCCCGGAGGGAGCAACAAGGAGTGATGGGGGGTAAGGAGAGGGGGATTTACAAAGAGGCTAAATAGGATTTAGTATCAGGAAAATTATCTAACAATTAGAGCTGTCCAATGACATACATTTGTTGTCTTGGCAGTGTCAAAGACTGAATAATTGCTCATCTGGGATGTTGTAACAGTAAATCTTTATTTATCTGTTTGTTATTACATTAAAATACCTTCCCTGGCCTCCCCCATTATAAGAAGGCATTATTTGACTTACATGTATATATAAAACTATCTTACTTATTTCAATTGATCAGTTCTTTCTTTGCAGGATTGTGATGTAATACAACTGTACCATAAGAAATGATGAGCAGATTCATTTGGGGAGTTCTTTTATATATGTGGGTTTTGCCATATGGTTGCAGAGCCCTTCTAGCTCTAAAGTCCTATAATTCTCTGTTTTTGTGATCCATAATATGTGGGACTTGGAAATAAAGCTTGTTACCTAGTCACTGCCCCTTCAGATTAAAACCTAATGAGGAGACCAGATTTCTGACAAATCTTCCTTTCTGTTTTACAGCAGGGAATGGACTGAGGAAATTTTTTTAATTCAACAAGACTTGACAACTTATTAGATGTGGGGTGATAAGGAGGGGTGAATGACAGAAAAGAGTAATGGGTGACGGATATTGTGAATCTAGGTGAATGTAAGACTGCTGATAATCTCAACAGAAATGGAGAAATTAGGAAGATGAGGCAGTTTGGAGAGCTAGATAATGAACACCATTTATGATATCTTGAGCTATCAGTCAAGAGAGGGTATTGCTGAATTGGTTAGACCAGGAAGATTCCTTAAAGAAAGCAAGATTTCCTTCAGGCCTTAAATTACCTGTCAAGGTAATTCAAGGAGCAAAGCATCATATACATTATCTCATAATAATCAGCTTATTTCCCCACCCTCTTTCTGAGTAAATTCTTTCTATCTTCTCTACTGCTAAGAGTAATTTTTTGAGAATAACAGAAATCATCTTTCCATGTAGATGTATAAAAATCTTGATTATTATGAGTCCCTTAAATTTTCTCTTTCTTATTTACCTTTTGGGCCTTCTCATGTCTCATGTTTGGACTTTAAATTTTTTGTTTAGGTCTGGATTATTTCTCAGGAATTCTTGGACATCTTCTATCTTACTGAATGTTCATTTATTCCCCTGAAAGAATATATTAATTTTTGCTGGATAGGTGACTCTAGGTTGTAAACCCAAATCTTTTGCCTTCCTGAATATCATATTCCATGTCTTTCAATCTTTTAATGTGGAAGCCACTAGGTCCTGTGTGATGCAGATTGTAACTCCATGGTATTTGAGTAGTTTATTTTGGGCTGCTTAAAGTATTTTCTCCTTGGCTTGGAGACTCTTGAATTTAGCTATTACATTCCCGAAAGTTGTCATTTGAGGATTTCTTTCTGGAGACAATCTGTGAATTCTTTCTATTCCAATTTTGTTTTCTTATTGGAGGATCGCTGGGCAGTTATCTTTGATAATTTCTTTTAATATGATGTCCAGGGTTTTTTCTTGATCATGGCTTTCAGGTAGTCCAATAATTTTCAAATTGTTCCCTCTAGATCTATTTTCTAGGTCAGTTGTTTTTTTCAATAAGATATTTCATGTTTTAATGAACTGGAGGAATTCCATGTGAACTGGAATGACCTCCAGGAATTGATGCAAAGTGAAAGGATCAGAACCAGAAGAATATCATACACAGAGACTGATACAGTGGCACAATCAAGCATAATGGACTTCTCTACAAGCAGCAATGCAATGATATAGGACAATTCTGAGGGACTTATGAGAAAGAGTGTTATCCACATCCAGAGAAAGAACTGTGGGAGTAGAAACACAGAAGAAAAACATTTCCTTGATCACATGGTTTGATGGAGACATGACTGGGCATGTAGACTCTAAATGATCACTTTATTGCAAATATTAATAATATGGAAACGAGTTTTAACCAATGATATATGTAAAACCCAGTTGAATTGCTCATTGGCTACAGGAAGCAGGAGGGAGGAAGGGTGGGAAAGAATATGAATCATGTAACTATGGAAAAATATTCTAAATTAAATAAATAAATAAGTTGTTTCAGCTTTTCCTCTGTTTTTTTTTTATTCCTTCGATTGTTTCTTGATTTTTCCTGAAATCATTCACTTCTAGACTTTTAAGGCCTGATTTTCCTCTGTCAGTTTTTGCTTCTCATTTTTCAGTTGACCCACTTCTTCCATCACTTTCATTTCTCCTTGTATCACTTTCCTTTCTTCTTGCATCATTTTCATTTCTCTTCCCCACTTTTCCTCTTCCTCTCTTAATTGTTTTTTTAAACCCTTACCTTCTATCTTGGAGTCAATACTGTGTATTGGCTCCAAGGCAGAAGAGTGTTAAGGGTAGGCAATGGGGGTCAAGTGACTTGCCCAGGGTCACACAGCTGGGCAGTGTCTGAGGCCAGATTTGAACCTAGGACCTCCCGTCTCTAAGCCTGGCTCTCAATCCACCGAGTTATCCAGCTGCCCCCTCTTAATTGGTTTTTGAAGCCTTTTTTGAGTTCTTCCAGAATCTATGTCCAATCTATATTTTGCTTTTGGATTTTGTGTGTTTTATCTTTGCTTTCACTGACCCCTTCTGTGTCTGTACCTACTCTTTGTCTCCATAAAAAATTATTTAGAGTTAGGTGGGGATTTTTGTTGTTTTCTCATTTTTCCTATCTAATTATGAGTAAGTTCTGTTTTCTGGGAAGTTGGGGTAAACTTTAGTCCTTGTTTGATGTTATTCTCAGCTTATTTTCTGAGAGCTCTGGGAGCCCCTCCCCCTCCTGATTCAATTGACCATTGAGATGCTGATGGCTTAAGGACTTGCTCCAGGCTTAGATATAAGTTTTTTATTTAATTCTGCACTTAATCAGGTATGAGGCTGATCAAATTCTAGCTCCAGGCTTAGGCTCAATTTCTTATCTCATTGTATACTTGATCCAATCAGGTATACCCTTAATTACCCTGTCATGGATCTCTGCCCTTAGTTTTGGGCAAAAAGATGGTGGGGGAGGGGAAGGGTGCTGTGAACTATGTCCTCATCCCAAACCCACACTGGGATTCCTAGATTTGCTCTGGACCCACAAAAATCAGCCTACTTCAGCCCAGATTGCTCTGGGTTAGGACTCTAGACTTCTCCACAGGTTTAAAATTTCAAGGGTTGTGGGTTGGCTTTCACCACTATTTGCCCAGGCAGGATCTGAGCTCTGAATGTTGGTTTAGACTTGGGTTCCAAACTTGTAATAGCAGATGTGGGGCGGGGCAGGGTGGGGGAGTTGTAGCTTGCTCTTCCCTCCTTGCTACAGCCTTTTGCTGCCTCTGCTCTCCTCTCACCCCAGTGCCACAGATGTTCTTTGCCTCCCTCTTAAATCCTTCTTTTCTTGAAAGTTGTTTCACTTTGTCCCCTTGTTGGTTCTTTCACCCCTATATTTGTTTCATAGTGATATTTTAATCTTGGTTGGAGAGAATTATCTTAGTGACATAGAGCTGCTCTGGTTTACTCCTCGATCTTGTCTCTGCCCCCAGAAGTGAATATATTAATCAAGGAACAAAGCAGAAGAGGGAGAACATTCCCAGAATGCTTAAGTATCAGTGTGAACTAAAAGTGAGAGGATTAGAAAGTTCAGGGAATATTCTAGGTCTGTGGAACTATCTAATTTGACTAGAGAAGAAGGTATCTGGAGGGAGAAAATGAAAGGGAAGGCCAGATGGTTGGTTTACTGATACCATTGCAATAAGGGAATTATGAGCATAAAGCAATTATAGGAAAACCATATTTCTGGGTTAAAAGGAGCATATGATGAGATGGAAGAGGCAATCTTCTCATCTTTACCGCCATATAATCCTTCCAATCTCTTTGACTTTCCAAAAGCAGCATTAATAGTGACTAAGTGGAAAGCATATTAGATTTGGAGTCAAAGGTCCTGAGTTCAAGGCTTTTTCTGACATATGTGTGACCAGAGTCAAATTACTTAACTGCACTTGGCCTCAGTTTCATCATCTTTCAAAAAAAAAGAGATTGAGACCAAACACAAAGATCATCCCAGTTCTCAATCTACAGTCCAATGCTCCAGGATTTCTTAATCTGACTCTTCCTGCTGTAAGGGTTAAATTAGGAGATTTGACAAAATAAGAGAGCAGCTTTTAATAACAAATTTTAATGAGAATATAGTAGAGTTGTAGATTAATATTATCCCTTTAAGCCAGAGAAAGAAAACTTCTAGCAGCTTTTAACAACTAACAGTTTAGTTCATTAAAACAGTTATAGTAAAAAATATAGTAAAATGAATATAGTAAAGGAGAGAAATGTAGAAAAGAGGTAGAGAAAGAAATTTCCTAATACCGAACTAGCTACCCTATAACTACCTATAATTGCCTATAACTGCCATTAAAGAAAGTCCAGCTGATCACCACCAGGCAGAATATATATATATATATATAT
>NW_025374832.1:0-8073 GCF_016433145.1 Gracilinanus agilis
AAGGAGAAGGAACAAATGAATGAACAAACAAATGAATAAAGGAATGAAGGAATGAATGAAGGAACAAAGGAAGGAAGGAGGGAAGGAGGGAAGGAGGGAAGAAAAGAGGGGCAGAGGATTTTCAAAGCATTTAATATGTATCAGGCATCTTAAAAATTCATTTGATCCTCACAGCAACTCTGAGAGGTAGTTGTGATTATTACCCCATTGTACAAATGTGGAAACTGAGGCAACTAGGTTAAGAAGCTTGCCCAAGGACAAACACCTGGTAAGCAGCTGAAGTCATATTTGAATTCACATCTGATCTCTCAGCCTGGAGCCCCATCCACTGTGCCACCTGCCTAGTTTAACATTTAGCCTATTTATCTACAATTGGGTTAACAGCCCTTATAACCTTAAAACTTTGTAGCTAAAATAGTGACACCCCCCCCCCAGCCCACCACCACAGCAATTCTGGGAAAGCCCAGCCTTGGCCACAGTGCAGACAAATGTGTAACAGGCTGTGACTGCTGCCTCTAGCCATGGTGCTGACAAATAGAGAACAACCAGTGAGCTCCTATTTCCTTCCGTAGGGTTTCACAATTGCCACAGCAATTTCCTCACAACAAGCCCATAAGCCAGGCAATGACAATGGGGTTGTTCCCGTTTTGTAGGCGACAAAACTGAAGCTCTGAGAAAATAAGTGACTTTGATTTCCAAACATTCCTTAATCTCCTCCAGTATACAGAGACCAGTTTCCTGAGGTATGTGGGGCCACGGTTACCCCTCGTTCCCTGGGAGAAGTGCAGCCAGCAGTATATGCCCCAGTCAGTGCCCAGAAGTGGATTTTCCCTTTTCCCTTTTTCAAATCACTCAAACCTGTTGCTGTCTCTCCGAAGACAGAGTTATTTCTTCACAGATTGGGACAGGGGACAATCAAAGGCCCCACTCCCAGACTCAGTGTTCCTTCCTGAGCCCATAGCTACAGTATTCCAGAGATTGATTTGGAAGCATCACCCCTCTCCCTTCTGTTCTTCATCTTGTCACCACTGGCCCTGTCTGCACAGATGCTCTGTCTCCCCCTACCCCCACCCCATATACCCATTCCCTCCACAGATCATACAGATGAGGGTTTTGAAAACATTTTCCAAAAGTTTAAGGAAGAGGGACAAGAAGGCCATAAATCTTGCCTTACAGGACTCAGAAATGTGTTCTGGAAATTGCTCACTGAGTCCTTCATGGCCAAGGCTGAACACAGCCTGGCTCTGAAGACCATCCCTGAATAGGTGCCATGTCCAATTCACGGGTGGATGCCAACATACACCAGTGTCAAAGGGTCAACACCCCCTCAAGACTCCACATCCCTACCCAAGTGGCCCCATGTTGAAATTTGAGTGCACCCAAGTCTAGAAGAATTAGGCTGTAGAATGCCCAAAATCTCCTCCAGCCCTGAATGTCCAATAGTCTAAGGACTAGGAGCCAGGGGAGGAAGGACAATCTTGGGATACAAATAGATCTTTATATGAGGTCTGGGATACAAAGAGCCTATGAAAAAAAGGAGGAAATCTTCTGGAGGAATGAACCAGGGCTTACCCTAAGAGCTTATGCCTTTCTGAGAGAAGTTTTTCAAAGAATCATCAATCCAGATCTAGAAGGGAACTGAGACCTCCTAGCCAGCCCCTTCCTGAGTAGAAAACCGCTCTGAAATCTTACTAACTGGCTGTCATGTGCCATCTGCAAGAATTATGTCTGAAAGCATCCCAATACCCAAAGAAACCTAACTAATGCTAGGAAAGCTGCCCTTACTGGAACTAAATCTGCCTCCATGGACCTTCCCCCATCACTCCTAAGCCTGGTCTTTGGAACCACATAAATATTTTTTCCTTTTATCCATGAATTTTAAAAATATGGAAGAGTGAGTCAGTCAACAAGCAATAAAGAATCTACTACATGCCAAACACTGAATTAAGTGCTGGGGGTATGAAGAAAGGAAAAAAGGCAGCCACTGCCCTCAAAGAGCTCAAAATCTAAAGGGGGGAACAACATGTAAACAGCCATGTATAATCAAGATATACAAGATAGGGCAGCTGGGTAGCTCAGTGGATGGAGAGCCAGGCCTAGAGACGGGAGGTCCTGGGTTCAAATTTGGCCTCAGACACTTCCCAGCTGTGTGACCCTGGGCAAGTCACTTGACCCCCATTGCCTACCCTTACCATCCTTCTGCCTTGGAGCCAATACACAGTATTGACTCCAAAACAGAAGGTAAGGGTTTAAAATATATATATATACAAGATAAACTAGGGATAATCTCAGAAGGAAGGCATTAGCTTTAATAGGAACTAGAAAAGGTTTTTTTTATAGAAGATACAAGTTTAGTTGGGATTTAAAGGAAGCCAGGAAAGCCAAGAGATAGAGATGAGGAAGAAGAGTATCCTAGACATTGAGAAGAGTCAGTAAAAATGCTTAGAATCTGGAAATAGAATAAGTTGGTCAAGAAACAGTGAGAAGTCTAGCTTCAGACACTTCCTAGCTGTGTGACCCTGGGCAAGTCACTTAACCCCCTTGCCTAGCCTTTACTGCTCTTCTGCCTTAGAACCATTACATAGTATTAATTCTGAGATGGAAGGTAAGGATTTTTTTTTAAAAAAAGAAGAAACAATGAAGAGGCCAGAGTCACTGAATGATGGAGTACGTGGAGGAGAGTAAGGCGTTAGGAGACTAAAAATGAAGGGAGAGGGACAAACTATGAAGGGTTTTAGATGCTAAACAGAGGATTTTACAGTGAATCCCAGAGGTAATAGGGAGCCACAGGAGTTTAACGAATAGAAGAACTAACATGACCAGACCTGCCTTTAAGAAGATTGCTTTGAGAGAGGAGAGGAGGATGGACTGGAGCTGGGAGAGCCTGGAGCCAGGCAGACAACACCCACCACCACCACTACCCCAGTAGTTATTACAACAATCCAGGACTGAGGTGATGAGGGCTTGTACCAAAGTGGCAGCAGTGTCATAAGGGGAACCAATAGGAGAGATGAAGGCAGATTAGACAGGTTTTCTTGACTGGAGTTGGGGGAGACTTGAGGCCGATGTTTGAAATTAACAGTCATATCTTCCTCCATGACTCAGTCTTCTCTTCTTCAGGTTAACCCTCACCAGTCTTTCCACTGGTCTCTCCATTCCATCCTCAGCTGCTACCTTTGGCCATACTCTACTTGGTCAGTACCTTACAGAGGGAAGCTCAAGGGCTCAGGATCCTAAGGGGGAGAGACCAGGGTCCTTGGGAAGTAAGACACACTTCAGTGAAGGTAACAAGGTTTCACAGTTTTCTAATTAGAATTTGTGAGTTTGTGAGACCTAGAGGAGACAAGACTGTGGGACAGCGGAGCCTGCCACCACATGCTGAACCCTGGCTTGTCTTCCTTCTCCCATCCCCACAGCTAAGGCTGGACTGCTCAGGACAGGGATGAGGCCCCATAACACCATCTCCACCTCATCCACCCCTCTCCCCATACACATATAGCTCCCTGCACAGCTGTTGACCAAATAGACCTGAATCTAACTAGTTGGTCTCCCAACTTCCTGCTCATCCTTTGTATTTAACTGTTCTTCTATAACCCAGAACATGGCCTCAGTTGGAGGCAGGGGATCTGAAGGTGATGCATCCTTACCCCTGACCCACATTGCCATGCTCCTGCTCCTGGCTCCTATCCCTCCATCTAGAAGGCCTGATAGGATCAGGGATGAGAACCAGAACTAGGAGGACTGGTGAAAAAAGAGAAGACTTCCCAAACTCAGATTCTGTCACTTTTAGACTTTCTTTCCTGTCCTCTCTGTAGTTGGAGAGAGGATCTGTGACATAATAATGATAATAATAATATGCATATGACACTTTAATAATTGAAAAGCTCGTTATAGAAATTGATCTCATTTGAACCTCACAACAACCCTGGTAGGTAGGTGTTATTATTCCCATTTTAAAGATTAAGAAACTGAGGCAAACAGAGGTTGAGTGACTTGCCCAGGTCACTAACAAATGTGTGAGGGAGGATTTTAACTCAGGTCTTCCTGAGTTAGTCCAGAAAGTTATCACCTCATTCATCTGAGTGCCTCAGCTATCACCCCTAAACCTAGCTGTCAATGCCACCTTCTTTTTGCCTCCCTTCTTCTCTCCCAGGCAGGACTTCATTGCCAACAGAGTGAGATGGGAGGGAGTGGAACAAAAGTGTGTCCAGCATAAGAGAAGAGACAGGAGGCACAAGTGTGAGTTGGTCCCCAAGATTTGAGTTTGCAACTATTCAAAAAGGAAATTGCTGATCATTGGAAGACCATGAAATGCAAAGAGCTCCCAGGAAATGAGCTGCCTGACCCAAGCTCAGAGAATCCCAAGCTGGAAGGGGCCTCTGCTCCAGCCTGCAGCTGATCAGGAATCCCCTCTGCAAAATTTCCACCAACTGATCCTTCTGGCCTCAACACAGACTGAAGGAGGTGGGGAGTCCATGACCTCCTGAAGCTGCCTGTGTCCCTTTCTGGAAAGCCCTCATCATTCAGAGGTTTCTCCTTGTATCAAAATCTGCCACTGCACAACTCTTTTCACCACCCCCTGCCCCTTTCCATGGTGCCTGGTTCTGCTTCCCTGGCATGGAACTGAACAGTTCTAAGCTCTCTTCCCTATGATGACCTTGAAGACAGTTCTCATGTCCTCCTCTCCCCCACAACACAAGTCTTTGGTTCCCCGGGCTCTTCATCCCCACTTCCTTTGGTACGGGCAAGGCACGGTCTTGAGGTTCTCTGTCAGCCTGGTCTCCTCTTTGATCACTTTTCAGCTTTTCACTGCCCTGTCTAAAACATGGTCCCCAGAACCACATTCAGTCATTTCAATGTGGCCTGATGGGAGCTGAGCAGAGAAACACAATTACCCTCCCTGTTCTGAATATTCTGACCCAGATCACAGTAGTGAGGTTCCCCCACCATGGCACAGTCTTGACCAAGATTGAGTCTTTGATCCACAAAAATGTAACTCAGATATTTTTTTGAGACAAAATAATATCTAGCTACACCTTCCCCCTTCTCAAACTTGATTTTTTTTTAACTCAAGGCCAAGATTTGGTGTTTTTCTTCTAAGATCATGCCCAACATTATAGCCTGTAGAGATCTTCTGGGGTTCTGACTCTGTTGGTTATCTCTCCCAAGTCTGTGCCATCTGCAGATCTGATGAGTTAAATGTATGGAGGACAGCATTTGGAGTCAGGAAGGCAAGGGATTCAAATCCTGCCTCAGACACTTACTGATTGTGTGACACTAAGCAACTCACTTAACCTCTCTATGCCTCTGTTTCCTTATCTGTAAAATGTTGCATAGGCAGGTAAGTGGTGCAGTGGATAGAATACTGGGCCTGGAGTCAGGAAGATCCAAGTTCAAAACCAGCCTCAGACACTTACTAGTTGTATGGCCCCAGGCAAGGCACTTAAACCCTATTGGCCTCAGTCTCCACATCTGTAAAATTATCTGGAGGAGGAAATAGCAAACCACTCTAGTATCTTTGCCAAGAAAATCTGAAATGGGGTCACAAAAAGTCCTACAGGACTGAAACAATTGAACACCAACAATCAAATGGTGATAATAGCACTTACCCCACAGAGTTTCTGGGAGGATGAGATGAGTTTGTAAAGTGCTTTGCAAACCTTCCAGTGCTATAGATATTCCTCCTCCTCCTCATTCTTCTCCCCCTCCTATTCTTTCTCCACCTCCTCTTCCTTCTCTTCCTATTTCTTCTCCTCCTTCTCCTCCTCCTCTTTCTTCTCCCCCTCTTATTCTTTCTCCTCCTCCTCTTCCTTCTCTTCCTCTTTCTTCTCCTCCTCCTTTTCCTCCTATTCTTTCTCCTCCCCCTCTTATTCTTTCTCCTCCTCCTCTTCCTTCTCTTCCTCTTCCTTCTCCTCCTCCTCTTCCTCCTATTCTTTCTCCTCCTCCTCCTCCTCCTCCTCCTATAGCATCTGTTATTTTCCTGTCCTGAGGCACTTCCCCCACTCCATATGCTCCTACCAATTTTGCTGAGAGGGAGTGGAGTGACTCCCCAATCACATCTGCGGGTTCTTTAGAGGGTGTCATGCAACTGAGTCACATGACTAGAATTCATTCATTCACTCCTTATCCCCCATACAAAATCCTTATCGAGTGTTTTTGTCCTGCCCTTTCCTTTGTCCTTAGCAGGGAAACATAAAAAACAAACAAGCAAACAAACCGACAAACGAAGAAGTCAAATGCGAGCGGAGCAGATGTTTGAAGCTTCCGACTCTGAGCTTAGGGATTAGCTGGGGCAGGAGTCACTGAGTGGGATGCGGCCACGTGGTCTATAATACCTGGCGCTGGGCTCCCTTCATCCCTCCAGTCCCTGATGCTGGACTTGAGAGGGCAGACTGAGAAAGCCCACAGAGCAGAGACACCTGCCAGGGACCACTAGAGGGAGCATCGGACCTGGGAGATACTGTAACCCTCCTGCGCTATAGAAGGGGCTGATTTGAACGTGGGGTGTCTGGCAACTCTCCCTCTCCTGAAACCCCAAAGGGCCGGGCTCTCAGGGCTGCGCTGCCCCGGCTCAGAACACCTCCCAAATGCCAGGTGCTAAATTTTCCCTTGTGGGATGGAGGTGCGTGTAAGGAAGGCGGAATAACGGCACTGAACGATGGAGAGAAGGCAGAGATTTCATCAGCCTCAGAGTACTCTTTAGTCCAACCCCATCAGTGAACAGAGGAGAAAACTGAAGCCCAGAACAGGCAGTGACTTGCCTGAGGTCATATAGAGCAGAGCCAACCTTCCATTCCAATATGATCTGACCCCAGACTCTGGACTGTTGGCTACACCATGCTCACCTTAGAGATGGCCAGCCCAGGGGAAAGCTGGGGACCCTGGAACCACTTTTAAATTCAATCTGCATTTTGAATACTTTCCAAAGTCCAGGAGATCATTTAAAGAATAAATCAAGCTCTGATCTATAGTACAAACTTTAAATGCATCCCAGCATTCATCTTTCCTCTTCTTTAATAGGCACTTTTGTCCAAATTTAGCCCTAAGCCAGGAGAGGGCTTCCTGGCTTCCCTTCCGTATCTGCCATCCAGGTCTTTAGCTTCTATCCCAGATGAGCATGGATGCTCCCCACACTTTGACCCAAGGGAGCTTTCAAAGAATTAGAGTCCAGAGCCAGGCACAAATTCTTGGAGTCCAAGGGATGATTGGCAACTTGAACTGCCTTGATTGCCAGCACCACCTACTGCTTGCACTGAAAATAGAATTCTTAACCAGAATGTGAAGACTATAATACTCACAATTATACCTGAAAAGAGGCTGGGAGGGGATCGCCAATTCCCTGGATCTGGCAAGGTCTGCCTTCCAAGAAAGGCAGGACAGACAAGAAGCATTCCTTGGCCCATCTCTAAGAAGTGAGAAGCACCACACAGCCCTGCTCCCCTCTGCTGTCCTGGGATCAGGGAAGAGAGTGAGCCTTTCTCCCTTGATAAGATCTCAGCCTTCAAGTCCTTTTTAGGCCACATGCTAAGATCGAGACCACAAATGGATTTTCTCAATTTCAAGTTCTTCCAGGTTTCAAGATCGATGTCCACTCCCTCTTTCAAAGAAAGTTGAGTTAGGATCAAGAGTGTTTTGTCTCATGAATAAATAGTCAGTTCTCATGGCATTCGATTCCCCCCCTCCACTTCAACTACATAGAAAAATGGGCATACGCTTGACCTTGCCATCACCCCAAGCAGATGACTTTCATGTTTATGAACCTGAAATTTATTGGATCATAATATTTTTCATTTTATCTTTCCCTCTATTTTATAAACATGAACTCAATTATTCATCTTTGCCTTCACTCTGCCTTCATCTGCCTTCGCTCTCTTCACTGACTCTCCTCTGTTAACCAGAGTCTCTTGTGTGTATTCAGGGAACTTTATTTTTAAAAAAAACATTTAGGGGCAGCTGGGTAGCTCAGTGGAGTGAGAGTCAGGCCTAGAGACGGGAGGTCCTAGGTTCAAACCCGGCCTCAGCCACATCCCAGCTGTGTGACCCTGGGCAGGTCACTTGACCCCCATTGCCCAC
>NW_025374833.1:0-5258 GCF_016433145.1 Gracilinanus agilis
CCCCTCACAGTCCCCTTCAAAGTCTACTCTTGCCCCCAATTTGGTTGGGATTCCTGTGACTTGACTTTCAGGAAGTTCTGCCCAGGTTCTACCTGTAATCTCTTCCCTTTAATTCAAGGGCCTTTCCCCCTTGACTCTATCAAAAGGAAGTCATCATTGAGAAGGATAGACAGGTGGAGAAGACTGGGGTATCATTTGGTAGGGTGGGGTCAGACTGCTCCTTCATCAACACCACCACCCTTTTATGCCCTGAAGCAGAAAGAAAGGAGATGAAAGAGAGCTGACCCATAGGGAAAGAAGAGGGAGGGAGGCCTGAGTGGGAAAGGATCGCTAGAGTAGATAGGGTGGGTGGGGTGGGGGCGGGGCAGGGACAGAACTGGCTTCTGGCAATCCCATTGGATGCCTTGGCATCAAAGGGCTTATTGGCTCTATAGTTTGCTTTGAAACTTGGAGAATCACTCTACTTGGCAGATCTGGAAAGAGTAGGAGGAGGGGAGGGTGAGAAGTAGGTGGGTCCATCACTGGAATAGAATCAAGACAGAACCTTCTTCCAGTGATGGAATTCCCTCCTATTCCCCACTCTTTTTTCAATACACACCGTGTATCCTCTCAGTTTCCCCATCTGCAAAATGAGGAAGTTGGATTACATGGTTTCTAAGGACCATTCCAGTTCCAAATCCTATGATTTGTCCAGGTACTTATCAGAAGGATTTGTAAGCACCTTATCTAGAATCTTCAAGCCCTCAAACAAGTTAAATGCTCTAGTGACCCAGCTGAAGAGGTAGTGAGAATGAGTAAGGTTGCCCTAGAAAAACTGGGGCATGCTTATACCCCAATAAACTCCAAATGGATACATGACCTAAATATAAAAGAGCATATAAAAAAATTAGAGGCCATAGAAAGGAAATGCCTTTCACTACTACAGCCAAAGGGAGAATTCTTACCTAAGCAAAGCATAGAGATGATCATAAAAGACAAAATAAACAGGTACATAAAATTTAAAAACTTATGCATAGGCTAAAGAAATGCAATTAGAATTAGAAGGAAAATGAATTTTGAAAAAAATCTTTATAATAATTTTTCCAATAAAAGTCTCATATCCAAATTATATTAAAAACTGCTATGGTTATATAAGAATAAGAACTATTCTCTTAGCTAAGTGGTCAAAAGATTTTCCAATGAACAAATACAGGCTATCCACAACCATAAATAAGAATGCTTCCATTCTCTAATGAGAAAAGAAATGTAAATTAAAACAGTTCTGAGATTCCTTCTCATTTTCATTACATTAACAAAGATGATACAAGGAAAATAGCAATTATTGGAAAGGTGGTGGGAGGCTAGGAACACTAACTAGTACACTGTTGGTGGAGCTGCACATTGGTTAAACTATTATAGAAACAATTTGGAAATATATCTAAAAAGTCACTAAATTGTACATACCCTGACTCTGATACGTATCAAGCATATACCCTAAGGAGGTCAAAGACAGAGGAAATGGACCTATCTACAGAAGAATATTCATAGCAGTACTTTCTGTTGCCAAAAAAACATCAGAAACAAAATAAAGGTTTATCAGCTGAAGGAAACCTGAGCAAATTGTGATAGATGAGTATAATGGGACTTTATTTAGTTGTAAGATATGAAGAATACGACAGATTTAGAGAGAGACCTGCTAGTGAAGTGAGCAAAATCAGAAAAAAGTATTGAGGACCATAGAAATAACATTCTATGAAACAAACTCCAAAAGATCTCAGAACTTTTAGGATTTCAGAAATTTGATTATGGGGCAGGCCTAGAGGCAGAAAGTCCTGGGTTCAAATCCAACCTCAGACATTTCCTAACTGCGTGATGCTGGGCAAGACACTTAACCCCCCTAGTCCTTACCACTCTTCTGTCTTGTTAATACACAGTATTAATTCTAAGGCAGAAGGAAAGTGTTTTCTAAAAAATAAAATAAATAAACATTTTGATGATAAAATATGCCTTTCCACTATTTGGCAGAGATGGGATGGATTAAAGGTTACAGAACCTGACACAAATTCTCAGACATGGCTAATGTGTCCATTTGTTTTGCTAGACTGTAAACTCCTTGAAGGTAGGGGCTGGTTTTTGCCTCTTTATGTATCTCCAGCATTTAGGACAGTGTTTGGCACATAGTAGGTACTTAATAGTTGTGTGTTTTTTAACCCTTACCTTCTATCTTTTTTTTTTTCTTTTGATAATCCTTACTTTCAGTCTTAGTAACAACTCTAAGACAGAAGGGTCAAGTTCTCCCAACTCTGCACTCAGAGATCTACTAAGCCACCTAACTGTCCCTTTAATAAATGTATATTAAATTGATTGAATATATGTATCCTAGAAAAAAGGACCTCTCCTTTGGAGCAGAATGGAAAGGTGGTTTGGTAGGTCATGATAAACATGATCACCAGGATACCAAAAGCACATTAAAAAGTACATCAAAGTGAGTTCAAATCTGGCCTCAGACACTTCTTAACTGTGTGTGACCCTGGGCAAGTCACTTAACCTCCATTGCCTAGCTCTTACCGATAGTCTGCCTTGGAACTGATACTTAGTATTGATTTTAAGACTGACTGGTTAGGATTTCTTTTAAAAGTGCATCAAGGGAAGAGGGCATTGTCGAGGTGCAAAAGAGGACACAAATAGATCAGTTTGTTACTACTTTGTTAAGCATATACATACAGAGTATCCTAAAGGTTTTAGTGTGATTTTAAGCTTTAATACCACATTAAGCCTTTTGGGACACCCTGTATGTATAAGTATTGTGTGTGTTTATATGTATATACAGGTATCCCTTCCACATAACTTTCCCCATTGCAGTTGCAATGTTTGTTCCAGAAATTAAATGGGAATTTTGGGGGAATTTTCGGAAACTGCAGATGACAAGAGAAAGCCAGCAGAGGACACAGAAAAAGTTGAATGTTCAGAAATACATAAAATATATTTATGTAAAAAATAAATAAAATATACTTATAGAGTAAGGTATAATATCAACATATTTATATTTTAATACCATAAAAATAAAACAGCCAGGTTTCTTCTCTGGTGTGAAGTGGGGGCCAAAAAATGTTATGTGGATTTTCCAGATCATGGGGTGCTATGCCCCAAAACTCCCTTGATGTGGAAGGGACACTTATATATCTATATACATATAGATGGATAACTAAAATGGCACCAAAACTTTATGCCAGGCACATTTATAGGTGCATATGTACATATATACATGTTGTATGCTATACATAGTCATGTATACACACAGATTCACATAGGTCTGTGCACGTTTGTTTATTTATATATTTTGAATCCTTGCCTTCCATCTTGGAATCAATACTATATGTCGATTCCAATGCAGAAGATCAGTAAGGGCTAGACAATGGAGGTTAATCCCCATTATATCTTAGGTCAGATTTGAACCCAGGACCTCCCATCTCTAGACATGGCTCTCAATCCACTGAGCCACCTAACTATCCCACGTATATGTATACTTAAAACAATAAGATTTTACGATACTGTATAGTATATATGAATGTGCTATATACACATAGGCATATCTGTTTTAATAATTTTAAAACTTTAATAAGTTTAATAAGAATCTAAACTGGGATACCCTCTACATGTATGAATACGCACCTATATTTATGTCTATTTAAAAAACATATCATATTGGCTAATATGGAAATAGGTTTTGCGTGATTTCACATGTATTATGAGTATTATATTGTTTGCCTTCTCAGTGGGTGGGAGAGGGACTAGAGACAGGGAAAGAATTTGAAACTCAAAATTATAAAAAAGAATGTTAAATAAAAGGACATGAAAGGGGCAGCTGGGTGACTCAGTGGATTGAGAACCAGGCCTAGAGATGGGAAGTCCTTCAAATCTGACCTCAGACACTTCCTAGCTGTGTGACCCTAGGCAAGTCACTTAACCCCCATTGCCTACACTTTACCCCTATTCTGCCTTAGAACCAATATACAGTATTGATTCTAAGACAGAAAGTAAGGGTTATACAAACAAACAAACAAAAAGGATATGAAGGCATGAAAAAACACATTGTATGTGACAGGAGTTCACAATTTTCTGTACAGTCTGCTTTCCTGTTATTAATGTCTTAAAGTATTTGTGATTATTGATAATTATTGAATTCAGAAAGAAAAAGGAAAAAGATTTGCATCAATGTCAATTGGGGAATGATTAAACAAATTGTTGTATATAAATGTAATCAAATATTATTGTTCCATGAGACACTATTAACACATAGAATTTAGAGACATCTGAGAAGACTTCTATGAACTGATGCAAAGTCAAGTTAGAAGAACTAGGAAAATAATACAATTGGAGACTACAACCTCATACATGGAAGACAGAGATAGGTACTAGAGTTGCGATTTCATTGGATTAGGGAACTCCTTCTACCAATGCAGGTCAGTACCTTCTCTTTAACTTGCTTTCTTAGAGAGTTGCTTAGAGCATTGAGTAATTAAATGACTCGTCCAAAATCATTCACTTACTATTTGGCTGAGATGAAACCTGAACAAAGTCTTCCTGATTCTGATTCTTTCCAATAAGAAAGAACAATGACAACAACAAAACAACCGGAAAATTGGAGGTGGGGGATGGACACAGATAATATGAAAATGTATAAGCATAATATAATATTGTGTATTATATTATATCATATATACATATGAATATAAAAGCATAGAAAAGTAAACTGTCATGATTCTCATTTGTTTTGCTTGACTAACTGCTTTTCTTTCTTCTTTATAACAAGGGATGTTTTTGTTTTTTTTTTAAAAGTCTCCCTCTTCTCCTGGCCCCTGCCCCTCCCCCCCTCAAGGAATGGCTATGGAAGGCAAGATGGTTAGGGAAAGCAAGAAGGCATATAGATGAAAATGGAAGGACATCACTGTTGTTATTGTTTTTTAGTTTTGTCTAACTATCTCTGACCCCATTAGAGATTTTTTTGGCAAAGATACTGGAGTGGTTTGCCATTTCCTTCTTTGCTAATGTTAGGGATGAGGAAACAGGGGCAAATAGGGTGAAGTGACTTGCCCATGGCTAAATGTTTGAGACTGAATTTGAACTCAACTCTTCTTTGACTACAGGTCTGGTGCTCTATCTAGGGTACCACTCTAGCTGTCCTGAAAAAAAGAAGAAAAGGAAAGGAAAGAAAGGAAAGGAAAGGAAAGGAAAGGAAAGGAAAGGAAAGGAAAGGAAAGGAAAGGAAAGGAAAGGAA
>NW_025374834.1:0-1662 GCF_016433145.1 Gracilinanus agilis
CTCTCTCTCTCTCTCTCTCTCTCTCTCTCTCTCTCTCTCTCTCTCTCCCTCATACAACAGATGCTTAGTATTTGTTGAATTGAATTTCATTGGCTATAGACAGAATGGGAAATGAAGGCATTACATGAAGTTGCCAAGGAAGGTTTTCACAGTGGATGTAGGAATTGAACTATACCTTGAAGGATAAATACAGGCTTTGGATTGGCAGAGAGGGGCTTGAATAGGCAAACAGTCTGAACAAAGGCACAAAGGTAGGATTGATCATGATGTGTGGAGGAAACAATAAAGAGAGGTGGTGTGGGATAATGGAGTGACTACCACTGAGAGGACTTAGTTTTGGCATTACCCCTCTCTCTCAGTTGCACTTGGCTTATTTGTAGAATAAGGTTAGATTAAATGATCTCTAAGGTTCCTTACAGCTCTTTGTGGGCATCGAGGTGGCACAATGTTTAATGTTCCACATATGGAGTCAAGAGGCTGCATCTACCTGGGTTAAAATATAGCCTCAGACATTTACTTGCTACCTGTATGATCCTGGGCAAGTCACTTAACTGTGTTTGCCTCAGTTCCTCATCCGTACAATGAGCTAGAGAAGGGAAATGGCAAACCACTCCAGTATCACTGCCAAGAAAACCCCAAATGGGCTAATGAAGAGTCAGACATGAACAAAAGGATGGACCAACAACAGCTCTATGTCCTATGAGACCAGGTTGGCTGAAGCAGAAATTCCATGCTAGGGAGAAGGTACTGACTAATCTTTAATGAATAGATCCTGCAAATGGAGAGGATGTAAAAGGTAAGCAAAGTCCACTAAAAATTTGGATTGGATGAGATCTCAATGCAGAGTTTGAGCAAAGAATCTTTCTTTGAGATTGGAAAAAAGAACGAGATGTGGAGACAGAAAAATGTTGAGGCAAAAAAGAGTAGATGAGTCTCTTTGGAGTATCTACTGAGAATGAAGACAAGGGAGGGAGGAGGAGCTGAGATTTAATGGGAGCAGAGAAGGTCTGGAATAGCAGCTGTGGGTAGTGTTTGAAGGAGTCAATGAGAGATAAATAATATGATTGCCAGGCAATAGCAGGGCCAGATTGAAGTTGGACAGCATAAATTTGTCATGGGCCAGGTTTATTCACTACAGCATGCCCTTTTTTCCAGAAGAGCTTTGCAATCCAGGATCAGAAGGGGAGAGAAGTAGACAGTGGGATGGATCCAGGGTTGGGCAACATCATGGAAAGGGCAACAGCCAAGGAAGCACTAACATAACTGGTCCTGATCTAGGCCAGGGATATAATCTAGAGCAATCGGGATGGCTATGATGGTTGAGTTTGAGTGACTCAGAGAGGAATGGTGGTGAGCAGGTTGAGTGAAGGTGGTGAGTGGGTTTAAAAAATTTTTATTTATGAACACTTAAACATAAACAGACATGAATATTTCAATATGCAAAGAAATATAGAAAAGGATTTTATATAAAACTGAATTTCTATGTTTTAAAACTGCATATTATATTTAACCAGATACTTCTTTATCCTTTTTAAAAAATGTTTTAAATTTTTTATTGACATATTTTTCTTCCTTCCTCCCTCCCTTCCTTCCTCCTTTCCTCCCTCCCTCCCTTCCTTCCTTCCTTTATTCCTCCCTCCCTTCCTTCCTTCCTTTATTCCT
>NW_025374835.1:0-5363 GCF_016433145.1 Gracilinanus agilis
GGAGAGGGGAGAGGGGAGAGGGGAGAGGGCTCTCCTATTGTGCTGATCCTGACAAGATAATGATTCCATTTCATTCCCGCCATTGGAAGGGTCCATCACAGATTGGCCGGGCACTGGACTCTGACATATCTTGACAATAGTTTCAAGACTCGTCTTAAACACTTAAGCGCGACATATCACACGCTCTAAACACAAACACAAAAGCACCACACGGCAGGCTTGAATCATCCAGCATCACTCATTTTTACCCACAATTCAGTAGAGCGGTTCAACCCGAGAGCATCCTGTGCTGGTCAAGCCCGTGCCCACAGTCTGACAGGCTGGAGGGGGAGCCGGGCTGACCGGTGAGAGGACCGGCCGTGTTTTATTCACACTACGGAGTTAGATGTCTTCAGTCTAATTAAGGTGATGTGATCTAGTCTAATATGCCATCACACAGACGATCACATCATGTAATATTTCTAGAGAATAGAGTACACACATTATTATATGTAAGGTAGAGAAAGGGAAAAGAGGCCAATTAGTCCCAAATTACTTTTGTTTGACTTCAGGGGGAAAAGAGAGACTTTGAAGGTAGAGCAGGAACAGGAAGCCTCTGGGTTCTCGGCAGGGCTGGCTGTAAAAATAATGATACATTTTCAGATCCTGAAGGTGTCTGAACCTCAATGACTCAAGATTTTCAACGGCGGCTCCCCCAGGGAAAGTGGGAATTCTGTATTCTATCACAATAGCTGGCTGAAGGAGAGTCCCGAATAGCAATGAAAAGGAGAGAAGCAGAGAAAAAATGGTGAACAGGTGTTGCTGAGAGGAGTTATCGAAAAAAAATCCCCCTGTGTACACAGAATTATTCCAGGCACTGCACAGTGGCGCGGAGTGGACCAAGTCCAGGGTCATTACATTAATTGACACTTTTAACCTCTAGGTAGTCCCCGGAGAGCCAATCAGGCCTGGCTTGGAAGCACTCAGCCCCAGTCCCAGGTGTGGCCCGAGCTTATTTCATTTAGTGTAATTGGGCCTTGGCAATCTGCTCGGCTCTCCTCGGCCTCCAAACGACTCAATGCGGAGCCCGCTGCGTCATTAGCACGGCCATCCCGGCCCTTGTGACATTCCTGTTGGGGGAGGTTAACGAGGAGGGGCGGGGTGGGGGGACGCGGCCTTTACAGTACTGCTCGGTCCTGTCCCCCCATCTCATTCTCATCTCCCAGACCTCCTGGCATGAAGTCTCCGGGCCAGGCTCGCTCCTCATTGTGAGTCCTTCAGAGGGGAATGACAAGGCTTCATTTTTCTTTTTCCCTATTTTTCTGCACGCTTACAGAATGGTCAAATGGAGCAGGGTCTGTGGGGCAGAGACAAAGCAGCGAGACGCCCCGAGAACGAGGCTTTCCCAGGCCGACTGAACACGGCGTCAGAGCCGAGAGCTACCAAGGTGGCCAAGGGGCCCTCCAAAGTGGGGTCAGGAGCCCATCACAGCCCAGACCAGTGCCCAGCAGGGACAGCAGGAAGCCCGAGGGCGGCTGCTCAGAGCCCCTCCATCGTCACTGCCGGCTCGTCACTGCTCTGCCCGGAGGGGCAGGCCCGGGGCTGCCTCCCTCCTCTTCTTCCTCTTCCCCCTCTCTTCCTCCTCCTCCTCTCCCTTTTCCCCTCTTCCTTCCTCTCCTCCCCTCCTTTTTCCTCCTCCTCTTCCCCTACCTCTCCCTTCTCTTCCTGCCCCCCCAACCCTGGCTCCTTTGACTCTAGGTGCCCCAGCAGCCAGCCTGAGGCCGGAGAAGAGGGGGCTTTTGTTCCTGCCCCCCAGGGGTAGTCTGATGCAGGAGCAGGAAGCCCCGGGTGGAAGGGCATTACCGGGGGCAGTTCTCTTCCCTAAAGCACAGCCAACCTGGCAGGCCTCACAGTAAGGAAGGAGAAGAAGGCCTGACCTTGTCACCCGGACATTCCCCAGGTAAAAGGTGGCGGGGCTTCCCCGGGGAGTGTGGGGAATGCTCAGGGCATCGGAACAACCTCGGGGACCTCGGCCCGTCCGTGCAAAGGGCCAGGACCTCAGCGATGCCCTACGGTGCTGAGTGCCTCACACTCCTGTAGGATGGACCAGGGGGCTCACGATGGCTCCTCTGTGGGCGCAGCCGGCGGACCCGTTATGTTCCCATTGTGGGTCTATCTCGAGGGAGACCAGAAGGCACAGTCAAGGCACTCTTGGGAAGGGGCAGCTATGATGGCTTTGTGGATAGAGCACCACGCCTAGAGTCAGGAGGACCTGGGTTCAAATCTGGCCTCAGACATTTCCTAGCTATGGGACCCTGGGCAAGTGACTTCACTCTGTCTCAGTGTCCTTATCTGTCAAATGAGCCGGAGCAGGAAATGGCAAAGCACTCCAGTATCTTTGCCAAGAAAACCCCAAACAGGGTCATGGAGAGTGAACATAACTAAATAAGAAGAGTCAGGTAAGGGAAGCTAGGGAACACAGGAGCACCAGGCTTGGAGTTGGGAAGATCTAGGTTCGAATATGGATTCAGATGCTTTGTAGCCTTTGGCCTTCTGAGGAAAGGAGGAAGGAAGGGAGGGAGGGAGAGAGGAAGGGAAGAAAGGAGGAAAGGAAAGAAGGAAGGAGAGAAGGAAGGAAGGAAGGCTGGCTCTTGGGACCAGAGTGATCTTCAAGGGCCAAAACTAAACAATGACTTGAGGCTGCCAATCCTTATAGACCTCCCATGCAAGCCACAGAAAGCTGCCTCTGGATCTCCAGTTGGTCCTCTAATTAATGGCAACTCTTTATCTGCCTTCCTTAGGATGTTTTTTATTGAGCCACACCGGGCTGGAGCTTGTTACTGGAGTCCGGTGCCCTTCAGAGGATTTTTCTTTTGTCCAGATGGGTGGAGATTTCTCTGCCTCGCTTTCGCTGTCGGGGATGGGGGCGATGGATTTGCAGATCCACTGAATGGTCACCAGCCTCCAGAGATTCAGACTTGAGTTACGCTGCACGATAACCGAGCTATCGTCTTTGCTGCCAGATAGAGTCCCCGTCCTGGTCACTTGGGGCTCTCTTCTCTGTTGCAGAGACCCTGCTGGGCCGGCCTTGGAGGGAGCCAGTCTAGACTGCTCGGGCCCCAGTCTCTGACGTCCTATGTGTGCTTGGCTTCCACTAACGGCAGGTTTGGGGTTCTCTGAAGAAAGCCTCTAGCCTGGGCTTCTAGCTGGGGGCTCCAGGTGTTACTTAAATTCCAGGCAGGACTGGAAGGCAGGTTTTCTGATGCCAGGCCCAAGGCTCTTCTACTAGGTCGCGCTCCCAAGGGGAGAGGAAGAGACCAGTGTGAGCTCATGCTCCTGTGCTGAATTCTGGGGCAGCTAGGTGGCGCCATAATGCCTGGAGTCAGGAAGAGGCGAGCTTAAATCTGGCCTCAGAAATGACCAGCGGTGGGAGCCTGCTAAGTTACCCCTGACTGCCTCAGTCTCCTCCTCTGTAAAATGAGCTGTAAAGGGAAATGACAACCACTCCAGCATCTGCCAGGAAAACCCCAAACAGGGTCATAGAGAACCAGGTGTGACTGAAAATGATGGAACGACAATCCTTAATTCATCTCACTCTTTTTCCCCATTCCTGGTGTCTCAAGGAAACCTGGGCTCAGCTCCCACCTCAGATCCAGGCGGGCCACTTTACCTTCAGTATCATCATCTATAAAATGGGGCTAATAGTACTTACAGCGCCCACCTCACAGGGCCGTGGTGATGAAAGCCTTTGGTAATCCTTTAAAACACTCTATTAATGTGAGCTAGTGTGAAAAAACATTAAGGGGGCAGCTGGGTGGCTCGGTGGATAGAGCCAAGCCTGAAGATGGGAGGTCCTGGGTTCTAGTGTGAATTCAGACACGTGCTAGCTGTGTGACCCTGAACAAGTCACTTAACCCCCATCACCTAGCCCTTATTGCTCTTCTGTCTTAGAACCAATACCCAGTATTGATTCCAAGACAGAAGGTAAGAGGTTAAAAAAAAATGTTAAGAGCAATAACAAGAGAGGAGCCTATCTATCAGGGCAGGTTCTCCTGGAAGGATTTGAGGACCAAAAGACAGGGTTCTTCCTATCCTGATGAGGGAAAGTAATCACAGAGGCAACGTTCCTTAATGTAAAGCATTGTGAAGATAGGGTTAACTCATATTTATACAGTGCTTTAAGACTGGCAAAACACTGTATAAAACCTTTATGTGATTTAATCTCAAAATAACCATGTGGATAGGGATATCATTCCCATTTTACAGATGAAGAAACTATGGATAAGAGAGGTTTTAAGGAACTTCACAGGGTCACATAGTCATTTATATCAGAAGCAGGACTGAAACTCGTCTTCCTGATGCCAAGTCCAAGAGTCTAGTCCTCACTCCCCTGACGAGAAAGAACAGTCCTAATAAATTATTTCACTCAATCAAAGTCTTTTCAACCTTGTCTGGAGGCACCAGAAATGGGATAGAAGCCAGACAATATGTCAAAGGGTGGAAAATTATAGTAAATTTTTAAAAAAAATGTGCTTACCTGATTGGGAATTTCTCGCCTGGGTCTCTCCCCAGGTGGAAAAGCAGGGGCAGTTCTGTATGTTCTTCTTGGCTATGGGTCGTCACTCCGGAGACATTCTGCCCAGGGCAGAAATCGATGCCCTGCAAGGGAGACAACAGGTTGAAAGAAGCTCCCATTTGAAGGAGACTGCTTACTTCGAAGTGTGTCATTACCCAGGAAAAGACAAAAGATGTGGCAAAGTCCCACGATTCTCAATTTTTCTCCACCCTTGTTAAAAGAGAAAGAAGAGACCCTCTAGCCAAGCAAGGCTGAGGCCTTCCCTATGTGTCCCCCACAACCCAGAAGGCAGAGAGTGGTATTGTTCTTCCCTAGTGGAATGGACCATTATCAATTTCAGAAATTAAGTCTGTCCCAGCATAACTTGGCACCACCTTGGATGAATTACAACTTGGAAATGTTTTGTTCTCTGTTAGTCGAGGTTCTCCTTTTCTGTCCTCACTTGTTTTCTGAGATGCAGAGAGGGGAGGGGGGGAAGGACAGAAATAGGAGAGGAAGGGAGGGTGGGAGGGAGAGAAAAGAGGAGAGGGGAAGGGGGGAGAGAAGAGAGAAAGAGAAGAGAACACGAGGGAGGAGAGAGGAAAGAAGAGAAACAATGAGAGGGAGGGGAGGAGAGAGCATAGAGGGGGAGAGGGGATAGAGGGAGAGGGAGGAAGAGAGAGAGAGATCAGAGTGATGAAGGATAGAAATAGGAGAGGAAGGGAGGGTGAGGGGGGAGAGAGAGGAGAGGGGAGAGAAGAGAGAAAGAGAAGAGAAGAGGAGGGGAGAGAGGAGAGAAGAGAAAGAGAGGGAGGGGAGAGCATAGAGG
>NW_025374836.1:0-2900 GCF_016433145.1 Gracilinanus agilis
GAGGGAGGGAGGGAGGGAGGGAGGGAGGAAAAAAAAAAGACAAAGGATCCATAATGAATACTAGTTGTTGAGAGGAAAATGTTCTCTAAACTTTAAAGTAATTGAGTAAATAAGCTATTTTTGCCATTTCTGCTAAAATAATCTGTCAAAAACATAGACTTGGGTAAACCTAACAAGATTTCTTGACTGAATGAAAAATCAACCTAGATTATTGATGCTCCTTGAGTGTCTCTTGTAGTCCTGAGAGTAAATCTTCTCCTCATCTTTCCTCCTGCCCCAAGGCCCATCCCTAATCCCCTAATTCCTATCATCCTGACTCAATATACAAATTATTCATACATAAAGAAGGTGATCAAGTCTTCTCTTTCACCTTCATGGAGAAGACAAACTCTCATGTAAAATTTTGGTGTTTTTTTTCCCCACTCTTCAAAGCTTTTAGGCATCTGCCTCCACCTCATCTCCTTTGTCTCTCCAATCAGAGAAGGGATATCCTTATACTCCTTCAAAACCCGGGCCAACTTTATCTGTCTGTCTGTCTGTCTGTCTGTCTGTCTGTCTGTCTGTCTATCTTTTTGAACATAGTTCTTTGTATGATACCATTCCCACTTGATTGTAAGCTCTTTGATGATAGTACTGTTGTGGCCTTTCATTGTATCCCAAAGCACTTAGCACAATGCTCACCCCAAAATAGCTTGTTGACTTGACCCAAAATTCCATGATACAGTAGATTCCAGGTGGGAATTTTTCCTTGTAACTCTTGTATTTGAGGTTCTTGTAATGCTGTGTTTTAGTTTTACAATGAACTCTGAAATCCAGGCAAAGAAATATGATTTCTAATCTAGAAAGGCAATAGGGAACAACAAGGGAACATGAAGACATTTCTCTAAATTTACTTTGAAAAATAATAATTCAAACAGCAGTATCACTGGAGAGGCTACCACAAGGGTTCATTTCAAAAATAATCATCATTCAGCTCCAAGATTCCTATCTCCTTCTACCATCTCTGCCTTTGATCTCCTATCTAATTTAAACAAACTGTCCTTCTTGCTTTGGTCTACAAGTAACTTTCCATCTCCCTCCAACAATCCCATTTCAGACCTTTACACAAGCTGTCCCTCATGAGTGGAATCCTGTCTCTTCTCATACCACCAAATTTTAGAATCCCTAATATCCTTCAAAACACACTCAAGTACTTCCTTCTGTATGAGAGTTTTCTTAATTCCCCTCTCTCCCAATCCACTAGTGATTCCCCACTTTTCAAACCCCCCCACACCATTTTGGGGTGTTCGGGGAGTTGGGGGGCATATATTTAAGGATATATTGTCTCTCTTGATGGAATATTGAAGATTTATCCTCATCTTCTACACAATCTATCAGAACTCGATGTATAGAAAACACTTGTCAAGAAAAGTGGATAGAGTGGTGGGCCTAGAATCAGGAAGACCTGGGTTCAAATATGTCCTGGGACACTAACTAGCTGTGTAACCCTGGGCAAGTTACTTAATCTTTTTTGCTTCCATTTTCTTATCTGTAAGCTGATAATGGAAAAATAAAAATCAATAAATGAAATGATCAGGAAAAGGAAATGGAGAAGTCCTCCAGTATCTTTGCCAAGAAAAATCTACCATGGGGTCACAAAGTCTTGGACAGGAATGAAATGACTGAACAACAACGATATCTGTTAGCTAATCTCTACAGATCTCTGTTGGTGTTTTCACTGAAGTTCCCCTAAAGGTAAAGGACAGATCATGTCTAAACTCTTCATCTCCCTCCAAGACCACCAGGATACTCTCTGTATTCCCTGCTTTGGGTCACTGAATACAACTAGTGGAAGGACTGGTTTTAGGTTCCTAAGGCCATCTTTGGAGATAGCTGTGAAGCTGTTTATGGAACTAAGCTCCCTCTAGAGCAGTGATTCCCAAAGTGGGCGCCACCGCCCCCTGGTGCAGGGGAATCCAGGGGAGCAGAGATGGCCATGGGTGCATTTATCTTTCCTATTAATTGCTATTAAAATTTAAAAAATTAATTTCCATGGGGCTAAGTAATATTTTTTTTCTGGAAAGGGGGTGGTAGGCCAAAAAAGTTTGGGAACCACTGATCTAGAGACTCAGGTTGACACCAACCATCCAAAATGAAATCTGAGTGGAAATGACTTGGGTTCCCAGAGGTTTTGTTCCAAGACAGTACAACTAGTATTAATGCAGCCTCTGAGCCTGCCTTAAACATTTAAGAGACTAAATTGTTTTCGAGCACCCTCAAGCTTTTTAGAAGCACCCTTTCACAAACAATTGATATGCTAATTATAATGAGTCTTATTTATCCACTGAAATAGGTTTCCTAAGGACCTCTACTAAATCAGAGTGGGAATGAATAGGTTGTGTTCCTGCCTGCACATCAGCAGAAGAGTCCTCCTGTATTTCTTTAAATACAGTCCAGGATAATTCATACGACATTTTCTGGTACATTTGAAGCCCCACTGGAACTCTCAGCTGGAAGGGATATTCCAGGCCATTGAATCCAAACACCTCATTTTCCAGATGAGGAAACGGAAGGTCAAAGGGGTTAAGTCTCTTACCCAGGGTCACACAGCTAGGAATGAGTGATCCTTGACCACATTTCCAGAGAAGACTAGAAGACGGGTGAGTCTGCTCATCTCTGGATGGTCAATTCTCATTATCTTTTCTCTTGTGATCTTGAGGGCTACCCTGGGTGATAGGGAGGAATAGGAGTTATTTTAGCCTGAATCAGACCAGTTAAGTGAACTGAGAGCTTTCTGGCTTTGGAAAAAACAAAAGAAAATGAAATATGCAATGGATGAGTATGGCAAGAAGTAAGATGGTCATCAATGGAAGTGTTTATGCACAGGATGAATGATATAATATAATATAATATAATATAAT
>NW_025374837.1:0-3268 GCF_016433145.1 Gracilinanus agilis
TATACATATATATATATATATACATATATATATAGTATATTATAAATTATTCTATCCTTAATGCAAGGACATAATTCCTTATTATGTGAGCTCTCCAGAAGTGGAATGGGCTGCCATAAGAAGGAGCAGCTGTCTTCTTGCTTGAAGTCTTTGGCAATGGCTGGATGTCCATTTGCCAGAGATGGTCTGGAGGTGATTCTTGTCAAAGTGTGGGTTGGATGAGGTGGCCTCTGAGGTTCTCTTTGGTTTTCTGGATGATTCCTGGGCTAGTATATTCTTGACTGCTCCGTTCTCTCTACTGGCTCAATGTTGCTATTGGTCAGATCCAACAGGAACTTTCATGAGCGAGCCTCGGGAGAATCTCTACCTCTGACATCTATGAGTACCTTAAATGCATCCCTGGAACTCTCTCTTTTGGCTAGGAGTATCTCCTCCTCCTCCAGGTACCTTCTTTTCCTCCACTTCCCTGGAAAGTTGGATTTTCCTCTACTAAATTTCCACTCTAAGTGCTGCAACCAAAAAGCTTGTGTTTGTGTGTATCAAATCAGTTGTCTGACTTCGTGTAATAACATGAAGTCAGAGAAACTAACAGAATGTCGGAGAGTTTGAACAGTTCTGCTGGAATTCTTGTCCTGCCTCTAGACTGAGATGCGGGTGGGTGGATGCTACCCTTTTCTCTTAGGATCTTTGCCCAGGATATTCCTAGGATCTGGACTGATGATCATCTTTATTAGAGTCCACATGTCTACAATGCTTTAACATTGACAAAGGACATTTCTTTATCTTTCTTGGATTTCTCGCCTCTCCAGAACACTCAGTGGTTAGTGGTTGGTCTCCCTCTTTCAATTTGGTGTAGTGAATAGGGTACAGAACTTGGTGTCAGGGAGATCTGGGTTCAAATGCTGCCTCAGAATATATGTGACTAGAAGTAAATCACTTAATCTCTTTGAAGACTCAGTTTCCACATCTGGAAGAATAGGGATAATAATACTTACGATGCCTGCCTCACAAAGTTACAGTTTGGTTTGAGGATGATTTCTATGATTTCATTGGCATAAAGACCTTCCATTGAGAAAGCTCCCTCCGCTAATGTAAATAAGTACTTTATAGGCTCAGTTGCCCAAGCCCTCAGGTACTAAGAGATTGAGGGGCTTTCCCAGAGTTACACAGCTAGGTTGTGTCAGAGGCTTTACTCAAACCAAGGTCTCCCTGACTCTTTCACGAGTGCTCTATCAACAGGGCAGCTGGGCTCCTCAGTGGAAAAAGCATTAGCCCTGGAATCAGGAGGACCCAAGTTCAAATCTGGCCTCAGACGCTAACTGCTAGACAGGCAAACTCCTGAGTAGAAACCACAATGGCTTTTGCCACAGTGGCCTCCCAGGCAAACCCCCAAATCAGGAGCAGCAAGCAGAAAGATCTGTTCCCCTCAACACCCAGGAAACGACTGTTTAACCCTCTCAACTGTCCCCTCACCCAAAGTTCTCCCACTGCAGGGTCCCCTGGAATTCTGGGTGAGGCTTGACCCTGTATTTTGCAGGAATCCCATGCTGCCATCTTCTACATTACACACCCCACCCACTCACTGTTTTGGAAGAACAAATACTTGAAAAAAGTTAACAATACAGGGCTTGATTAGTACCAGAAAGACAAGTAGAGAGAAGTTTGGGTTCTAATCATTAGCCCTCCCAGTGTGCATTGTTTTGGGTAAATCAGTTTACCTTCTGTCCCTCGGTTTCTACTTTGTTAGTCTGATAAATTCACACTTAGGTATTGAGGATTAGAGCATCACTCCACAAACATTTGACTTTGTTCAGGATGCTGGAGGAACGAGGCTCCGTCTAGACTAGACAAATGGCCTCTCAGCCCTTCCAACTCCAGAATCCCATAATTTGCTGAGCATTGGCCATGTACAAGATATTGTTCTAGGACATGTATGGGATTCAAAGATCAACAGGAATACTGTGGGAGCAGGTAGTGTTGGGCAACCAGGTGGCACAGTGGATAGAGCCCTGGGCTTGGAATCAGAAAGATTCATCTTCATGGGTTCAAATGTGGGCTCTGATACTTTCCAGCTCGGTGACCTTGGGTAAGTCACTTAATGCCTTAGTTGCTTCATTTGCAAAGTGAGCTGAAGAAGGAAATGTCCAGTATCTTGGCAAGAAAACCCCCAAAGGGGTCACGAAGAGTTGGACAAGAATGAAACAACTCAACAAAAATGGGACAGTATTATAACACTGCCTGATGGGCAGCTGGAAAAGAAAGGGGGAAGAGAGCTAACACCTGCACTGGGGTCAATTTTATCATACCTGTGCTGCAGTGTAGACCCTCCAAACCTGCTCCAAAAGTTGAGATGAGCTTTTAATTGCCTGAGCCCCGTACAGTGTAAACTGTAAAGTCTGATAACCAGGGTTCTCCTAAGAACATAGAATTTAGAACTAGAAGGCGATCTAGAGCATGGATGCTTAGCCTTTTTGCTGTCATGGGCCCCTTTCTTCAATCTGGTGAAGGCTACGGACCCCTTTCCAGGATAATATTTTTAGATAAACAACCATCAAATACACAGGATTACAAAAGAAATCAATTATATTGAAATAAAGCTATTATATATATGCGATTATATATATATATGCGATTATATATATATATATCCCACTCAAATGCATGGATCCCCTGGAATCTCTCCATGGATGCCTAGGAGAGGGTTATGAACCCCAGTTTAAGAGCATCTGCTCAGAGGTTATTTAATTTAAATTTCTTCATTTTAAAGCTTAGAAAAGCTTGAGGACTAAAGCTACACAAGTTAGAAGTAGCAGACGCAGAACCTGAACTCAGGTCTTCTCTTTCCCAAATGGATTCACTCATATTGTCCTCATCGGTAAGTATCTTCCAGCCTTGGGAAAAACTTCTGCTCTAAGACCAAACTCTCCTTATTGGTGACTCCCTTCACCAGAGCAGACCCTGTTTTGGGAGGGGTGTCCAGCCAGTCTCACTCCCCTCCCAAACCAATTCACTCTCCAGCCATCTCAACCTCCTTATATGAGCTGCCTTTTTCCTACCAGGTACCCTTCTTCTCCTTTTCCAAATGCCCTTTCTGTATTGTAGAGTTCCCTCATTTGAATAGAAATCCTTTGAAAGCAGACACTATCTTGCTTGTATTTGTGGTAGTAGCACTTGGCATAGTTCCAGGCACATGAGAAGTGCTTAATTGCTCTTTCTGTCTCTTTCAGACTCTCCTCTCCTCTTCTCTCTCTCTCTCTCTCTCTCTCTC
>NW_025374838.1:0-3586 GCF_016433145.1 Gracilinanus agilis
CCTTCCTTCCTTCCCTCCTTTTTTGTTCCTTCCTCCCTCCCTCCCTTCCTCATTCTTTCTTTCCTCCTAACTTATCTTCTAATTTAGAAAATCTACTAAGTATTCATTCCAAGACAGAAGAATGATCAAGGCTAGGTAATTGGAGTTAAGGGATTTGCCAAGGTCACTCAGCTAGGAAGTATTTGAAGTCAAATTTGATCCCAGCATCTCCCATCTCCAGGTCTGGATCTCTATCCATTGAGCCACCTAGCTATCCTCTTCTAATTTTCTTAAAGGCTCTGCCTCTTTCCTTAGTCCTTATTCCATCTGACTTTGTATTATACTTCAGTATCCCATATCTCACCTCAAGTAGAGTGTAAACTCTCTGAGGGCAGGGATTCTTGTTTCTGTTTTTTAAGTTTTGCTGATAAGTGCCCCATGCATAATTGAGCCTTTATAAATATTTGTTGAATCACCTTTAAACGTACAAAGCATGGTGCAGGGCTCTGAGAGGGCTTTAGAGATGAAGAAGACATTCAATTCTACAACCTGAGCTCCCTACTTATACTCTCTTTGTTGTGACAAGTCATTTGCCCAAATGAATATTTCATCTTTCCCTTTTGTCCACAATTGTGTAAGGAACTACTTGCAATTTAGAGTATCAGAGAGCCTTCTGGGGACCCTGAGAAGTGATGGAGGTCTGGGTCACTCAGCCCATATGTGTCAGAGGTAGGATTTAAACTCTCTTCTTTCTGACTCTATCCATTCCATTTCCGTCACTTCTTCCCTGAGTTTGGAAGGCTTTTTGGGTAACGTGGGGAGCAGCCCAAGCAACAGGTCCAGTCCACACACCTATGAGGAAAAGTGTTCATCCAGAGATGCCTCATCAGAATGGGTCACAATTGAATCCAGGTTTTCCTGACTCTAAGACAGACCTGCTATTGGCCAGACCTTCCTACCTTTCTTTAATGAACAATATAAGCACAAGCAAACACCAAGCACTCCATCCTTCCTTGTCCCTTGCAACTTTTCCCCAGGACTTTCTCATGCTTAATACCTCCTCCATCTTGGGGGTGAGTTTCTGGGGTGGGCAAAGGAGATAGGAGAAGACTATGACCATCTTTCCCCCTCCAAGATCTCCTGCTTGGTCTCAGCCATTCTCCAGACTTCACTGCTGCCCACTGGGAAGTGGGACCAAGAAGCCCATCACACTGATTCAACTGTTGGGATATTATGCGTAGTTCAGGAGTGCATCCAGCAAGGTGTCATGCTCTTTGGTGTTCTTTATGAAAAAGTAGAAGTGGGGTGGTGCAGCTAGGTGGCTCAGTGCATAGAGAGCCAGCCCTAGAGATGGGAGGTCCTGGGTTCAAATCTGCCCTCAGACACTATGTTACTTATGTTACTTACTATATTACTTAACTCCCATTGCCTGGCCCTTACTGCTCTTCTACCTTGAAACCATACTTAGTATTGATCCTAAAATGGAACAGAAGGAGTTTTTGAAGGTATGTGTGTGTGTGTGTGTGTGTGTGTGTGTGTGTGTATGTGATATCTAGGTGGCTCAGTGGATTGATAGCCAGGTCTAGAAACAGGAGGTCCTACATTCAAATCTAGCCCCAGACACTTCCTAGCTGTGTGACCCTGGACAAGTCACTTAACCCCCATTGCTTAGCCCTTACCACTCTTCTGTCTTGGAACCAATACATAGTACTGATTCTAAGATGGAAGGCAAGGGTTTAAAAAGAAAAGAAAGAAAGCAGAAAGTGTTATGGGGGTGCAAATGGTGAACCCCTGGGTTGGGGAAGGAAACCTTTCTCAAGAATGAGAAAATTCCAAACTTAGCTTAAAAGTAAAAAGATTTATTAGTAAGATAGGATTAATGACCAGCAAGACAGCATGAGTGGAAGAACCCTGGGGGGTTGCCCTCCAAGTCATGGCACGGCAGCAAGAGTGGAGTAACTATCTATCGGGGTCGCTCCCTGAGTGCCCCAGTTCAGAGATTTTTATATTTTTTACAGTAGTGTGGATGTGACTTCTTACACTCCATTTTTTTTGGGCTTAGGCTATCCAGGTATGGTCAGCTCTTTGTCTATCTCAACCTAAAGGACATCCAAGGATAATGGTCTTTGCCTCAGGAGTCGCAAGGGCAGGAAGGGGGAACGGAATTTCCTGATCACAGCCTGCCTGAGTTACAGGGTGCAGGGTCCCTGCCATCTCTGCACAATGCTCATGTCAAAAGGACACCGAGGACTTTTTTGCTTTGGCCAAATATGTTCCTTACTTGTAAGTCCTACTGCCCTTATATTCCACTGAATATAATTTGTACAGAAATGGTGGATATTTTCCAGGTTGGGAGGAGGAATATTATATATATATATTTACATAATATATATGTACATATATATAAACCATATCCATAGATATACAGACTATCAACATGCTTACATGTGTTTACACACACATGCACATATGCATATATCTCAATGATTATATAGTATATATATGTAAATATATATAATTGTTCATTCATTTCAGCCATGGCTGACTTCATGACTCCATTTGGAGTTTTCTTGGCAAAGATACTTGAGTAATTTGCCATCTCCTTCTCCAGCTTATTTGACAGATGAGGAAACTGAGGTAAACAGGGTTAAGTGACTTGCTCAGGGTCACACAGCTAGTAAATGTCTGAGGCTGGATTTGAATTCAATTCATAGTTATGCGGCATGGTGGTTAGAAGACCAGAATCAGGAAGACCTGAGTTCAAATCCTGGTTCAGAGGCTTACTAGCTATGTGACCCAATGCAAGTCACTTAACCTCTCTCAGCCTCAGTTTCCAATCTGTAAACTAGGGGTGCTAGTAATTGCACCTACTTCAAAGAATTATCAGGAGACTCAAATGTAAAACCCTACATATTGTTATCTCTTGGTATTATTTGTTGTTCAAGAAACTTCTTGGAAGGAGTCCATCGGTCTTACTTAGACAAAATTAATTCCCTACGTATAAAGTGAAAGGATAGAACTAGATGTTCTTTTTGGCTCCTTCCAGTTGTGCAGTTCTATGATTCTAGGGCAAAGGAAGGTCTGCAATGACCTCTGGAAAGCTCTTTCTCCCCTAAGCCTGCAAAACCAGGTATGTACTCTGTGGTGATGGCACGCCCCCTAGTGGAGACGGAGCTGTGTTCCAGCCGCTGCCTGGCCTTTCCATTGGAAGAGTTCGCCCCTCCCGACTCCTCCTCCTTCTGCTGCTGGGAGAAGGAGGACTAGAGAGCCCCTTGGGGAATTCCATTTCACCGCCGGGGTACCTCCCCTCACCATCCTCCACAGGATCCAGGGCTGGTTGTCCAAGAATCTGGTGGTAGCATGGGAGTTTGTATCTCAGCTGCCTGTTCGGAGAAGGTTTGGAGAATTGACCACGGAAAGATCTGGCAGGAGGAGGAGAGTGGAGACGGGGGTGGGCATTGGGGTAGAACTTGTCAAGTGGGTATGGGGTCACCTTGGGCATTCCACTCCTTTTTCTTAGACTCAATCCTTCTTTCTTTCCTTCCCTCCTTCCCTCTTTTCCTTCCTTCTTTCTTTCCTTCCTTCCTTGTTTCCTTCCTTCCTTCCT
>NW_025374839.1:0-12327 GCF_016433145.1 Gracilinanus agilis
TATATATATATATATATATGTATATATATATATATATATATATATATATCATGAAATCATCTTCCAAAACTAGTAGTTTTATTTCTTTTTTGGTTATTCCCTCAATTGCTTTTTTCTATCTTATTATAACAGCTAAATTTCTAACCTCTCTTAACAATAATGTTGCTAGACATTCTTGTTTTCCCAAGATAATATTAGATCTAAAACTCAAAGTATCCCTTAATATTATTATGATTATTTTTGTTATTAGTATGGTCAATTCAGTCTATAGCTTTTGTAATATTGAAAAATCATTTTCCTAGTAAAAATCCTTTTTATTATAGTGTATTAAAGTATTATGTTGTAGCTTCTTTGTTGTTATTCTTCAATTTTCGATTCCATTATTCTTTAGGGGTGCTAGTCTATAAATTTTATTCTTTGCTTTTTCTCTCTGTGATTTAAATAGTAAAGAGATATTTGGATTATTGAAGGACTTTAGTATGATCCCTTCTTTTCCATTTCTGCAACCTATTCATGCCAAATTAAAATACTGTTCTTTAATTTTTTGAAAATAATTGACTTATAACTCAATCTAATCCTATTTTCCTTTTTGCCATTCTTTAGATTTTGTTCAATTACTTTTTTTCTGAAATTAGTAGATTTTAGAAATCTATTTTTATTCTGCTATTCTGGATAAATATTCATACCTTGTATTTGTCATTTTTAGCATATACTTTGGGAAATTCCTTTTAATAGTTTTCTACATTTTACCTTAAGTTGTAAATTCATTTTTCCTCAATACTCATGATTTGAATTTTTTTTCTTCTTAAATTAAGTTTAGAAAATTACTTTCCTACTTTGTTAGTTGCCTTTATCAAAATAGTTCCTACTTTTATTCCATGAATTTTAAAATTATTTTCAGTTTTGTTACTCTTATTTTCAGAACTTCTAGTTTGGTACTTTTGTGGACTGTTTTTTTTTTAATTTCCAGGTGTGGGTTGGTTGTTATTTTATTTCATGACCAATTCATTGATCTGTTTTGTTTTTATTTTGTTGATAGAATCATTTAGTTGTAAGAGTAAGGTTGATTTAACTTAATCATATCACTTTATCCAATAAAATAAATAATAAAATTCCATGATACATTTACCAAATGAAAATAATAAATTAATTTCAATTATAGGCTTTAGGTTAAATCAGTCAATCATAAGTTTTATGTTACGAATGAAAATTCATTGTATCAGGAGGGATGTTGCTTTGAAATCATATTCAGAGAGACTGAGGTAACTTGGAAATTCCTAAAAATTATCTATAAATATTCAAACTAGTAAGAACTTGAGAGAATTTTTAAAAGAACTACTTTATAGTAAAACACATGATGAGAAACCACTGAGGTGGAGGGAAGAGGGGATTTAGCTTTAATTTTGCCCTAGGTCTCCTCTTTAGCTAGAGATTTTGCAAGATTGCCAGATTCAAAGTGTCCAGAGGATGTTGGAAATCCCATCTTCCCATTAATGTCCTAGCAACATCCCCAGATCAGCTGATGGCAGTGTCTGCACTGGGAACCAAGGACAGACTGGATGTAGACTCATGGCTGCACAATGACCCCAGAAAAGAGACTTCACCATGTCTAAGGGGAATTCCTTAACCATCCCACAAATGGGAGAAAAGGACTTCCAGCAACCAGGACCTGTGAGTAACCCCTTTTCAACATGTACTCTCCGAGCTTGAACTTACATTCTCTACCCTCTGTATATACTTGTTGGAGAGTATGGCACAGATTTGGGGGAGGGATGTTTTGTTCCAGTTGTCCTTACTATACTACCTAGTAAATACTCCCTTCCAAAAGACATATGAGTGGCTTGCTAAAATAATTATCAACTGAAATATTGGGGAAAACATAGCAGTGGATTCTCAAGCCAATATCACCAGAGTTTCAATCATGTCTCAGTGGTGTCTCAAACCCTGAGGGGAAGATGTAGCCTTAATTGGGAGTCTGAGACTATTTGTAAGAGTGGGAGATGGGATAAGTATTCTCTGAGTTTATATATGTTTATATATACATAGAAATATACATTTTCGCCCTAAGGATTACTTTAGAGGCATTAAAATTTTGTATTAGATTGCCTTTTTGCTATCATTTCTGTTAAACTTTATATTATTTCTATAACTAGTTAAATCCACATATACTTTAGTAATAAATTATATAGTCTACAATTAATTTTTAATCATTTCCTGAAAGTACATATATTGACTAAAACTTCATTATATCTGGCCAGTAAAGAATATTTTTAGCATTTCTACTTTTCTACATTTCTTTGTGAGATTTTCATAAACATGATTATTCAGTGTGTCTTGAAGTGTTGTCAACATCCATATTCCCTTTAGTAACCATTCATTATTGCCAGTTAGACTGTCATATAACTTTTCTAAGATTTTATTTGTGTTCTTACCTTCTTGTTTATCTTTTAGTTAAATATGACCCTGTCAAATCTCGAGATTTAATACCTATATCTTCCTATCTTTGATTAATATTTTTAAGGAAATGCTTTCATTATGAGAAGTATTTTAAATATCTAGTTACAAAATAATTATAAGATATACTGGGGTCTGAAACTGAGCTCCACAGCAAGGGACTATTTTGCTTTGCCCCTAGACACATAATGTGCTACAGATAAAGTATTAAGGAAACGGTGGACAATCTTTACTGTCATAGCCTCATTTCATGAGGACTAGAGTACTTGAGCACCAGAAAAATATTAGGAGGTGACATGATATTTTACTGATATATCCTAGAAATCTCTCATGACATCCATCCTCAGCAGTTGGCTGAATAAAAACCTAGTAGCACCTACCACAATATAAATGGTCTCCCTGATTCAGAGGTTTCATTGCTTTTCAATTCTAAGTAGGTCATGTCAGAATTATTTAGTCACAGACCTTTCTAAAAGGATTTGGTAAATTATTCTCATGTTGGAACTATACTGAAATACTAACTATCAGCCTGTAAAATCTGGTCCCTCATGGAAAGTTTATATAATTCTAGATAGTTGGTAATAACCTGAATATGACTAGGGAAAAGCTTTCCTTTTTGTTATATCCTGTAAAAAATGGATTAGTTTCTGGTTGGTGCATGTTACAATTCAAGGCTTGCCAGTCAAATTATAACATTACAGTCTGGAGGGTATGAATTTTCTTTTTTTTAAAACAGTTTTAAATCTCTTATTCTTAGGACCGTGGCTTCCAAGATTCAGCTCCAATGGCATCTTCTACAAGTGTCTTATTTCAGTTCCCATAGCTATTGGTGCTATCCCCTTACCTTCTATACCAATTAATTTTGCTTTGAAAAATTAGATACTAAGTCACAGTACATCTGCATTAATTTTTAATAATCATCTATGGATCTTTTAAGAATAATATAAGTTCCATCTTTCTCTCAATTAAGTATTTTAGCTGTTACCTTATCTGAGATCATTGTTACTACCTTTATTTTACTTTATTTTTATATCATCTGAAGTATTTTGCCCCAGGCTCTTTCCTTATTTTTGTTGTACATTAATCTTTCAAACATGTTACCTATAATATTTGGGGGATGTTGCTTTCTAATCCATTCTCTGCCTTTTTATGAATAAATTCATTCCATTCAGAGATCAAGTTGTTAATTGTGTTTCCTGTCATGTGATACTCTTGAAAAACAGTATAGCTTAATGTTTAGAGTCTTGATCTTGAAACCAGGAAAACTTGGGTTCAAGTTCCATTCTGACACATACTGGCTATGTGATCACAGGAAAATTACAGCCTCCAGTGATCTAGATATCTTAATAATCACAGAGAAGGGACAGGCTTGCATTAGTAATGGTATTCTCTCCTCAGGGAAATTGTCAATAAAAAGTGAAGTCATGTGTCCAATCATTATCCTCTGTCAACCTCAAAATTTTCCTCTATTTCTTTTCTGCACTAGATTTCCTTCTTAAAAGAAAATGTTGAATGTGAAGGAAGTATACTGAACAGTGGTGAAATATTATTAAAATGATCTGTTTCTTCTCTGAGAATTCTCTTCTCTGTGGACTCTGCTTCAAAACTATTCACAACCACTGTTTTTTATTCTTTCTTTCTTTTTCATCTCTCCCTTCAAGATATATCCTACAAAACTAGTTTTCCATGTTAATTTTTATTCCTTATGAATGCATTGATCTTCCTCCCTACTTCTCTTTTTCCTTTTGAGTTTAATGTATTTCCACGCATATAAGTATATGTGCAAGTACATTCAAGCCTAAATTATTTTATAAATAGGAAAGTGAGGCTCATGCAATCCCTCTTCCCTCCACTCCCAACTTTAAAATTGCATATTTTTAAATTTCTGCATCCCATTTATGCGAGTTAAATTCCTTCTCCTTTCGTCTTTTCCATATTTATATTACCTTTTAAAAATGTCTTCTCAAGTCCAGCAAAACAATTTATCACCTCCATGTTTTTTATTTAATTTCCTCTTATTTAATGTGATTCTTGAAAGCATCAAGCTTAAAAAGGAACTCTTATTTCTTCCTTCCTATTAAAATGTAAGTATTTCATTAAACTCTAGCCCAGTGATGGTGAACCTTTTAAAGATGGAGTACTATGCCCTGCCCCTCCACCCCATCCCTCAGAGACCATGTGCCATGCCCCTCCCCACTCTACGGGCTGGGTATATGCCCTGACTCTCCCCTTATCCCACACTGGGATGCTGGATGAAGGGGTGGGTGAAGTGAGGAATGTCCTCAATGACTATAGAGAGAGAGAGTGGAGTGATCTGAATGTTTCACTACCCTCCAGCTCTTCCCTCTGTGAGCTGTCCAACTTACCTCCTATGCACTCCCACTGGGCTACTGGGCAGAGGGGTGAGTAATGTGAAAAAAATGGCTACAGGCACAGTGGAGAGAGGGAGGGGAATAACTCTGCCCGAGTCCCTCTGCATTTCTAGTAACGTACTCTGGGGGGGAACAGTGGGTGGCCAAATGCCCACAGAGAGCACACTGCATGCTATTTTTGGCACCCATGCCATAGGTTTGCCAATCACTCCTCTAGCTCATTTAAAATGCTCAAAGTATTTAGCTTTCTAGTTTTTTCCTTGTTTCCTGTGCTTATATTTTAAATCTCCTATTCATTTTCATCTTTTCATCATGAATGATTGAAAATTCTGTTCATTATACATCCATTTTTATCCTGTAAACTCTATGTTGTCATAAGCTATTCAAAAATGATTAAAGCCATAAGGTTAGCTTTCATGCACTAATGGCAGTGTATTTGACTCTATCATTTTTTACTTCAAACAGTTAAATATCACAATACTTTCAGGCTTGAAACTTTAGTCAGATATAATTATTACTTTTCTTTTACTCCTCACATTTAATAAAGTCAAGTTCTATTTATTATACCTACTCAATATCTCTCATATCTGTTCTCTCCTCTATACATGACTATCATTATAGTTCAGTGTTAAATCATATCTTTCCTGGATGGTTATATTAGCATATCAATTGATCTTCTTGCTTTTATGCTATCCCTTCTCCCCACTTTTTTTTTTTTTTTGCCTAACTCAAACTATTTCCCTTGAAGAAGAGATCTGATTACATCACTTCCCTGCTCAAAAAACTGCAGTGAGTCTCTATTCATTTCATAATAAATACTTTCCTATGCCAAGTTTATATACAAGGGAAGGCAATGACAAGTTTTCCACATACACTTTCATATTATAATGGTATTTTTTGTGCTAGCAAAGAAATGGGAACAAAGCACATTTGCATTAAACATGGCCAGTGAATATGATGGTATGTTATTGAGTGAAAAATGATAAAAATGAGGAAAACAGAGAAGGATGGAAAAATTTACATTACTTTGTGCAAAGTGAAGTAAACAGAATCAAGAAAACTATCTGCACAATGACTTTATAAATGGCAAGAATAAATATATAAAAAGTAAAAGTTAATCTTACAAAATTATAAGTAACAAGCAAGGTTCCAAAGAGATATGAGAATACATTCTATTGCATTCCACACTTTTACAGAGGTGGAAAGCCTGTAAGTGCGATATTTTGTACATGCTCTCAGGTATATTAGATGTATTGATAAGTAATTACTTTTCTTGATTCCTTAAAATAATAATTTTTAAAACATGAATATATTTTTTACTTTCTAGAAGAAAGTAGTGGCAGAAAAATGGGGAAATTTTTGCTAATATAAGAAACATCAAAAGACAGCAATAAAAATGTACTTATTCAAGTTGTCATAGTATTCAAGTTATTACTTTTAGATTATATGGATTCCTAATATGCTATAAAAACAACAGGTTTCAGGAAGTATTCTTGGTTTCATCATAAGTCAGATTCACTGACTTAATCCTACTAGGTTGTATCTAATATCAGTAGTAGTCGACTTCTATGAAATACGACAAAAGAATTTTGAATTATGTTATAAAACCATTTTGAAAATTATAGATTCTATCCTTCTTCACTTACATTTCCTCATTATGTAATGTTATTTGTTTTATGCATTATTGTCACTAGAACTCCTACCTGAAAATTGTCTAAAGTAGAACCTATAAGATTGACAAGGGGGAAATTCTAGAGGTCAACTAAAATTTTCCCTGCAGTTACTCATAATCTGAAGAAAATTTCTTTTTCACAGATTTGTCAAAATGCAAGATGAAGTTCATTCCACAATTCCAAATATTTTTCTTTTGCATGAAATCAGTCTTCTAGAAAATAGATCAAAATCCCCATTCCCTTAAGATGCTCTCTGTCTTAGCCAGGTATTTACAATTATCTGCATATACATTCATTTACTATGACCATGCTAGTCATAACTGAAGACTGATTAATACCCTGACATGTAGTATCAAAAATTACCCAAATAAATCAGAGGCTGTCTCCATTATCAAGATTTTGTCAATAATATCTACTTTGTCTATAATTTTCTAGGTATCTTACTGGGCTTTCTGTCTATCTTTCTTTGACTCTATATTTTACCTTTATGTTTCAATAACAACTCACTATTACTGTGGTTTAAATTCAACTAAATTTAGTAAACATTTATTAAAAGTGCTTACTATGTTTCTTTAGCAACTATTGCAATACCTTGCACAAAGATTAAAAATACAAACTCTATGTCTTTAAGGAGTTTATAATCTATTAGGATGAATTCATCATTTCAAAAATGCATGAAAATATATATATATATATATAAAATATAATATTATTTTGTTTTAGCAGTTTTATCACTATATAAATATCCATTTGATAATTTCACATCGTATTAAAATTACAAATTAATTTTAGTAATCATATCATTTTGTTCTTATTGTCATGGCCCAGCCATGAAGATTAAATAGTCATTCAGGTATTTAAGTTCATTATTTCTTTAAGAAGTAATTTGTAGTTAAATCTATATAAAAATATTTTGTGAGTTTGGTGGTTTAATCTCCAAATTTTGTATGCAGGTTTCAGTCATTTAGAATATGCTTTTCCCTATTATTGCTTTTGTTTTTTAATTCCAAAATTTTAAATCTCATCAAGCAAATAATTATATTATGTGAATGTTTATTTAGTTGAACTTTTATTCCAGATTTCTGAATTAGAAGATAATTTATAATTTAACTTAGATTGAGTATAAATATGCAATGGCATAATAAATGCTAGAATTAATTTTTTTCAAATTTTAATTATATACATAGTAACCAACAGAAAACACTTAAATAAGCAAGTGCAAAAAATATCATGTGCAAAACCACAAATTCCATATTGTTTACAATTTATTAAAAAATATGCAAATCACATGTGTGCTAATGAAATATCCTCTGCTTTTAAGTTCCCCTTGGATTTGTTTTACTTAGGTTTTTTTTTTTCTTCTTGATTTTATGGCTGTTATTTTTTAATGTAATCATAGTGTGTATTATTCCTTTTCTCTTTTCTTCTCCACATATTTCCCTTAAAATCTTTATATTTCAAATATTTGTCATTTCTAACAATATAATGTAATCCATTTTATTTGAACATCATGATATATTTGACCACTTCTTTTAGTCATTGCATTTGTGTTATTTCTAGTTATTTTGTCATTACAACAAAGTTTCCAGGAATATTTTCATACATATATATAGTCTTTTTAATTTTCCCAATAATATCTGTGGAGCCTAATCATAGTAATGGAATCTCTAGATTAATGAACATGAACAGATTTACAGTTCTTAATGTATATTTCCATCTAATTTTCTAAAAAGCAATTCACAGCTGCTCTAGCAATTTAATATTAATATTATATAAATAAAATAAAATTCAGTAATTAAATAATTGATGATGATTAATATAAATATATAAATATTATATAATTATATTAATATTCTTCATCTTCCTATCAGCAATTAATTTGACCAACTTAAACAATCTGATTCTCATTTAACAAAACTGCCAGGACCAAATTTGTTTAGATTGATCATTAGGTAGAAGATACAAAATGCCAAAACCATACTCTTAATAAAACCAAATCTTTCAAGTTTGTTCATACCCAGTAGAACTTTTGTTCCAATACCACAACCCCTCAGGAATGGAAGATTTCCACTTTTAAAGTAAGACTTTTGTAGAATATTGTCCCACTACAAACTATATTTGGATTGTGTGTCAGCTCAGATTTAAATCTACTGCTAGCCTCATGCAGGTATGTGGGGACTCTCCAGATGTCTAGCATGAGTTAAATAACTTATCTAAGATCCTTTTCATCTCCTTAACTTCTTTCTTATTTAATTTTTGGTTAGGTTTATCAGATTTTAAGAGGGAAAATTAAAGTCCTCCACTACTATTATTTTGTTATTTATTTCTATCAGTAATTTAATTTACTTTTTCCTTTAAAAATCTGGATGCTACAACAGTTCATGCATCTAGGTCCAATATTGATAATGCTTCATTATCCATAGTACCCCCAACAAAATATAATTACCCTGTTCATACTTTCCACTTTTATCTATTTTAGACTCAACTCCATCAGAGATCATGATTGATTCCTCTGCCTTCTCTGGATCAGCTGAAGCATAGTATATTTTGCTCTAGTGCCTCACCTTCTCTTTATGTGTATCTCTCATTTTCAGTGTTTCTTGTAAATAACAGATTGTCAGATCCTGATTTTTCATCCTTTTTGCTATCCATTTTCTTCCCACAGGTGAATCCATCCTATTCACACTCAATGTCATACTTACTTACTAGCTGTACATTTCTATCTTCCACATTCCTTCTCCCTGTTTATTCCCCTCTTCCTTTCTTTCCACAATATTCCTCCACAGATATCTGATTTCCTTTGGCCAATACCTCTCCAATCCACACTACTTCCTAAAAATGCTCTCATCTCTTCTCCCCTTGCCTATCTAGTTCCAAATTGGCTGACTTTTCTTATGGTCTTTCCCTTGTCCCTTCCCCCTTACTTTTTAATTCTTATTCTATCCACCTTTCCAAAAATCTCTTCCTTATTTCTAGCTGTGTCCTACTGTTTATTAATATAAAAGTTCAATTGTAAAAATCTGTGGAGATCTCTTTAACTGTAGAAACCTTACAATAAAGAGCTCCTTGGGGTTGTGTCAGCTATGGAGCACTTTATCATTCTCAGAGTCCAGAGTCCTTTTTTGCTCACTGTCCAGGAATAAAAAATTATAGTCATTACATTAAACAAAAAGGAAGAAAAAGAAAAAATATATTTTATTCTGAGTCCCTCACTTATCCTCTCACCTAACCTTCCTCCTTCTTAATATGTATTACCCTTTAGGTATCTCTCCTTTTTTGTATCCCTTTGCCTTTCCTTCTTTTATTCTCTCAATCCCTCCAAAAACCTCCCAGTCTCTTCCTTATCCCATTCCCCTTTCCTCCTGTTTCTCTGTACAATAAGAATATTTTTACCTTTCTAATGGTGTATGTTGTTATTTCTTTATCTTAGGTCTGATAAGAGTAGGGTTTGAGTACGAAGTCTTCTGCCCCTTCTTCCCTTTTTTCATGTCATTTCTTTCACTCATTCCTCCTCCATATTAGATAGCCATTTCATCCTATCTCCTCCACCATTTCTACCTCTACCATCTACTCCACTACTATTTCGGTTTATTCCATTACATTCACCTCTACTTCAAGTCTTAAATCCTTTGACACCCCTTCAAAATACCCAGACAATGATGTCATTCCGAGGTGTCATAAATAACATCTAACCATATAGTAATCAAACAATTTGACCTTTTATGTTTCTAATTGTATATTTTAAAAGTAATATTCAATATCTCCAAAGAATAATATTTGTAAAGATTTAATATTTAACTAGAGAAATAGAGAACACAGGGAATGTTCTCAATTCATGTGGAAGAGAGGGGGCATGGAAGAGCCAATCCAAACTATATACAGAATTGTGGTTAATACAGAAAGGAAGTATGGGTAATATAGTTTTAGGGATTCAAGATTATTCTAACTCTACATTATGATTAGTCTTCCATTATCTATGTATCTTTCTAATAAATTTGCTCCTGAGTTCTGGGTTTTTCTCCAGAAAGAGTCAAAACTCCTTAAGCTTGCTAAATATTCATTTTTTACTTTTTAAAATTATGCACTTTGGTTACATATACTATTGTTGTTTATCAGTCCAGTTCTTTTGCCCTAAAAGTATTGTTTCATGCCCTGCATTCCTTTTTTTTAAATTTTTTAAACATTTATTAATAATCATTTTTAACACGGTTACATGATTCATGCTCATATTTTCCCCTTCACCCCCCACACTCCCCAACACCCATGGCCTATGCACATTTCCACTGGTTTTATCATGTGTCATTGATCAAAATCTATTTCCAAATTGTTAATAGTTGCATTGGTGTGGTAGTTTCGAGTCCACATCCCCAATCATGTCCACCTCAACCCATGCTTTCAAGCAGTTGTTTTCCTTATATGTTTCCTCTCCTGCAGTCCTTCCTCTGAATGTGGGTAGCTTTCTTTACCATAAATCCCTCAGAGCGGTCCTGTGTCATTGCTTTCTGCAGGTACAGAAGTCCATTACATTCGATTTTACCACAGTATATCAGTCTCTGTGTACAGTGTTCTTCTGGCTCTGCTCCTTTCGCTCTGCATCAGTTCCTGGAGGTCTCTCCAGTTCACCTGGAACTCCTCCAGTTTATTATTCCTTTTAGCACAATAGTATTCCATCACCCGCATATACCACAGTTTGTTCAGCCATTCCCCAATTGAAGGACATACCCTCCTTTTCCAGTTTGTTGCCACCACAAAAAGTGCAGGTATAAATATTTTCGTGCAAGTCAGTTTATCTATGATCTCTTTGGGGGTACAAACCCAACAATGGTATGGCTGGATCAAAGGGCAGGCATTCTTTTATAACCCTTTGAGCATGATTCCAAATTGCCAGCCAGAATGGCTGGATCAGTTCACAACTCCACCAGCAATGCATTAATGTCCCAATTTTGCCACATCTCCTCCAACATTCATTACTCTCCCCTTCTTTCATTTTAGCCAATCTGCTAGGTGTGAGGTGATACCTCAGAGTTGTTTTGATTTGCATTTCTCTAATTATTAGAGATTTGGAACACTTTCTCATGTGCTTATTGACACTTTTGATTTCTTTACCTGAAAATTACCTACTCATGTCTCTTGCCCATTTATCAATTGGGGAATGGCTTGATTTTTTATACAATTGCTTTAACTCCTTGTATATTTGAGTAATTAGACCCCTGTCAGAGTTTTTCGTTATAAAGATTTTTTTCCCAATTTGTTGATTCCCTTCTGATTTTGACTACATTGTTTTTGTTTGTACAAAAACTTTTTAGTTTAATGTAATCAAAACCATTTAATTTACATTTTGTAATTTTCTCTAACTCTTGCTTGGTTTTAAAGTCTTTCCTTTCCCAGAGATCTGACAAGTATACTATTCTGTGTTCACTTAACTTATTTATAGTTTCCCTCTTTATATTCAAGTTGTTCACCCATTCTGAATTTATCTTGGTGTAGGGTGTGAGATGTTGATCTAGACCTAATCTCTCCCATATTGTTTTCCAAATATCCCAGCAATTTTTGTCAAATAGTAGATTCAAGTCCCAAAAGTTGGGCTCTTTGGGTTTATCATACACTGTCTTGCTGATGTCATTTACCCCAAGTCTATTCCACTGATCCTCCACTCTGTCTCTTAGCCAGTACCATATTGTTTTGATGACTGCTGCTTTATAGTATAGTTTAATATCTGGTACTGCTAGGCCCCCTTCCTTCACATTTTTTTCATTATTTCCCTTGATATTCTTGATCTTTTGTTATTCCAAATGAAATTTGTTATAGTTTTTCCTAATTCATTAAAG
>NW_025374840.1:0-2759 GCF_016433145.1 Gracilinanus agilis
GAAAAGACAGAGACAGGGAGGAAGGGAAAAAGGAGATGGGGAAGGGGGAAAGAGGGGGAGAGAAAGGAGAGAAAGGAGAGACAGATACAGACAGAGAGTTTTCTTTCAAGAATAGCTCCAATAGCTTTGGGGGGGGGGATGATTACTATACAAGCAAACTTGTTTTAGTGAGCTTCGCAGCTCCTGTCCCCCAGGGGTGGGCAGAGTAGCTTGTACCAGAGGCTTTTGGGGCTTTTGCAAGCAGCTCTTGGCCACAGAGGCTTCATCTGCCAGTAGCTGTTGACATCTGCTGGATGAGGGGAGACTTGCACCAGCTGAAGCCGGCCAAGCTCTCTCCCTCAGCATCCCCAAGGCTGGGCTTTTCCTGAGGTGCCCGGATGCCTCCTGTGGGTATCCGAGGGCAGAGGGATGGATGGCTGTAGAACAACAGCAGAACTGAGCTGGCTGGCTTTAAACAAGCGCATGGGAGGACGGCTCCTCCCACCCACCTTCTGGGCTCCCTCAGTTGGGGTCCCAGAGCTGGCCTCCAGAGAGTGGCTCCAAAAGAAGCCCTCGATCACTTTCCTAGTCATTCTTCCAGCCTTGAGGAAGGGAATTCTGGGCCATTGCCCCATTTCTGAATTTGGAGCTCCTCCCCCTTAGGAGTGAGTGTGATGGGTTTGGACAAGGTGCCCCTCCCCCAGCCCCCACCTCTCCCAGAAGCCGAGTGTTGATGTGGGTGTTCGGAGGGGTCATTTCCAATCCCTGCCCCCCAGGGCCCCCCAGGAATGGGGCACAGCTCGGGCTCACAAACATTTCTGCTGGTTCTACTCTTATCGGGCATTGAAACAAATGACAGTTGGCAAACCGTCCAGAATGCTTTAACTCTAGGCTGTCCCCAGGCATTTATCTCTGGCTGGGTTGGCACAAGCTCTCCCAGCAGATCTGGGGATGAATTCAGGCAGTCATGGGGCAAGCAAAGGACAAAGAAGGGCTTGTGGGCTGGAAACAGAAAGAGGGGAGCAAAGACTGCAGGATTTGGAATCCAGGGACCTGAGTTCAAATCCCATCTCTGCTATTGACCAAGTCACTTTATTTCCTCATCTCTGAGTTATCATCTATAAAATGAGCTTGGGCCAGGAGGCTTCTCTGGGCTCCCTTTTTCAGATTTGCTGTCCTACTATGTGCTAAAAAAGGCAGCTAGGCTCAGAGGCATGGGATGTCTTAGTCCAGTGTAAATTTTTGTCCTGTGAAAAGAGCAGTTCCAAAGTTGGAGGAAGCATTCCAAGATAACCTCAAGGAGTCATCCAGACAGGCAGAAGAACAGAGAATAACCCGGAGGAAAAGGCCGGAGGAACTCCCGCCAATAATGCCTCTTCAAGGTTCGCAAAATGCTTTTCCAATATGGTCACAATCAACCTGAGAGGGAGGTGCTATTATAATCCCCGTTTTATGAAAGAGGAAACTGAGGCAAAGAGCAATTAAATGACTTGCTCAAGGTCACACAGCTAGTAAGTGTTAAGGCAGGATTTGAACTGGTTACCTCCCTCCCCAGTCATATCCCCATCAAGCCATGGGATCAATCCTATGTTTTTCTCTTTTGCCACACACCCGCATCTGTGCCAATGTTATCATCCCCATCTTCTAACTGGGAAAACTGAGGCTTAGAGAGTTTGCATTGCTCAGAATCCCTGAGCTCATAGAGGATGGAAGCAGGAACTGATCTTTTTTTTTTTTTTTTTTAAACCCTCACCTTCCCTGTCTTGGAGTCAATACTGTGTATTGGCTCCAAGGCAGAAGAGCAGTAAGGGTTAGGCAATGGGGTCAAGTGACTTGCCCAGGGTCACACAGCTGGGAAGTGTCTGAGGTCAGATTTGAACCTAGGACCTACCATCTTTAGGCCTGGCTCTCCATCCACCGAGCTACCCAGCTGCCCCCAGGAATTGCTCTTGATCCTGGGCCCTTTCAGGCTGGTTTTCCTCCCACCCAGCTCATGGCAGCTTTGATTTGAGTGATATTCTGAGGAAAGAAAGAGAGGCCGTATGTGCTAGTGGAGTGGCTGCTGCACATGGGAGGCAAGAACGTGGGACCTCCACCCAGGGGGCCTGGGAGGCTCGGGAGATCTCGCAGTGGCCTCAGTCACTCGTGAAGGTGGCTTCGGGAGTCGAGCTCCCCTTTCCATCTTTATGCCGGGCTAGAGGGCTTCCCAAACGCGGTCTCCTTGGGTCTTGGGAGGGGCCCTCCCAGGTTCTGATTTGTCCAGTCACAGCAGCCACATCTGCCTCTTCCCGACCCCGCTGGGGATTTGCTTGGCAGAGATCCTGGAGTGCGCGCTTGGCCATTTTCTTGTCCAGCTCATTTCCCAGCTGAGGACCCTGAAGCAGACAGGGTGAAGTGACTTGCCCAGGGCCACCTGGCTAGTCGTCTAGCTGAGAGTCTGAGGCTGAGTTTGAACTCTGGAAGATGACTCTTCCTGACTCCAGGCCAGGCGCCATCCACTGCCCAGCCCCATCCACTGCCCCGCCCAGCTGCCCTAGGGAGCAGGTGCAGCTTCCGCTGGAGGAAGAAAGAATCCGGGCATTTTCTTCCTTTATCCCCAAATAACAGGAGTAATCAGAAGCAGCGGAACACTAGTGTTAGTCCTCAGCAAAGAAGAGTGCTGAGTGCGAATCAGCACAGGAACTAGCCAGAAGCCAACACTTCTGGAACCTGCGCCAGATTCCGAAAGTGAAATGGGCTCTTAGTGAGCCTGGAGAGGGGCCCCGCCCCGCCCCGTCCTC
>NW_025374841.1:0-5968 GCF_016433145.1 Gracilinanus agilis
TCCGTGCTGCCTGTATACTCTATTTTCTTATAAAATATTTTTTATTTTATAAATTATATAAATTTATATAATTTATACATATGTAATATATATAAAATTTTATAAATAATTTAATAATTATTCCCACAAATAACATATTTGTGCTCAGCTTCTTTGCCTTCGCATATCCACCCCGAACACGCCCATCACCAGCGCCAACCATGCCGGCATCTGGAAGACAAGAATTGTTTCATTTTATGCCTTTATAAGGCAGCGCTTCTTGGAGATGGCCATTCATTACTTAACAAATATGAATTTTAATTGAATTCATTTGCAAAATTGCTACTGAAATTAATTAAAGCAATTAACACACTCAGTTTATGAGGGAAAGCAATTTGGCCCTACTTTCCTCTTGTCTTTTTTGGGGGGTTTCATTGTAGGATTCATGCCACGTCGATGATACCTGCTGGAGAGGCAGCCCAGGCAAATTATTTCATCTCTAAAGGGTCAGGATATACGTTAAATGTAAATAAAACAACTTTAGCTCACTAGCGGCACCTGGCTTCAGCCCATGGAACGTCACTTGGCAGCTGCTTCTGACTAGGGTTCCTCATACTCGTGAAATCCTGAGTTCTGTCCCCGGACCTCACTCCTATTTTTTGAAATATCGCTGTTACACAGAACTCGATTTGCTCCTGGTAAATATAGAATAATATTAAAACCTAGATCAATTATACAACTTGTTTATTTTAGGAGGGAAATCCATCTGATATTTGTTAAAGCACCCGTCTGAGCTTATTCAATTTGGCTATAGCCCAGAAAAATTTTTTTAATATGTTAACATTAGACAGTCTTATTATCTATACAGGGAGGAAATGAGCCTCTGTTGACTACTAAATAGCAGACTTTGTGATAAAAGTGCTTCATAAATATTAACTCATTTAACCTCACAAGGACTCCGAAAAGTAGATGCTGTTATTATCTCCATTATAAGTTGAAGAAAATGAGGCAGACAGAGGTTAAGTGACTTCCCCAGGATCACACAACTAGTGTCTGAGGCCATGTGTAGACACAAATCTTCCAGATTGTAGATGCCTGGTGCTCTATCTACTGCTCTGCCTCCCGGCCTCCTATTACAAGTGCTCTTAACCTTTCCCTGAGAATTACATATACTTTCAGAAGATATATAGATATTACAAATGCTTTCAGAAATATATACACATATTACATATAGTTTCAGAAATATATATATTACAAATGATTTCAGAAATATATAATACATATAATATCAGAAATATATATACACATATATTACATGTAATTTCAGAAATATATATTATATATGCTTTCAGAAATATATAATACATATAATATCAGAAATATATATATATACATTTTACATGTAATTTCAGAAACATATATATTACACATGCTTTCAGAAATATATAATACAAATACTTTCAGAAGTATATACACATATTACATGTAATTTCAGAAATATATATTACATATGCTTTCAGAAATATATACACATATTACATGTAATTTCAGAAATACATATTATATATGCTTTCAGAAATATATAATACATATACTTTCAGAAATATATATACATATATTATATGTAATTTCATAAACATATATATTACACATGCTTTCAGAAATATATAATACAAACACTTTTAGAAATATATACTTATATTACATGTAGTTTAAGAAGTATATATAATACATAGTTTTAGAAATATATATTACATTTGTTTTCAGAAATAAATAATACATATACTTTTCAGAAAATATAAATATATTATACTTTTAGAAATATAACTTGCATATACTGTCAGAAATAAATATTATCATAAATATATAATATACATATAAATTACACATATTCAGACATATTTCTGAATATGTATATTTCTGAAAGTATATGAATATATATTTTTGAATAAATGACAGTATTCTGCATAAATGTATATATGTATATTTCAGAAATATATATTTTCTGAAAGTATATTTTTCTTTAAGTATATATAATGCTCATGGAATACATACATACATCTGTATGTATATACATATTTATTTATTTATTTATTTGTTTGTTTGTTCAGAAATATATACCTCTGGCCTTGACATTGCAGAAAAGGTGGTGCATCATCTCTTCATCATCAGACTAGAATGAAACAGGTGTGGGATAGGATTTTTATGGACCTATATATGGCTGCATAAATGTATCCTCACTTCAAATTATTTATCAGACTAACAAAGATTTTCTGACCAGTTGCCATCATTTAGGGAATAAAAAGTAAATGCCGAGATATAGAATTTTGATTTTCTGTGCCATTGGCAACTGTTAACATTTATTATTTTTGTCTTTGGCACACTCATCCTTGCTTCTGTCTCTCCACCCCCTTCTCATCACAGCCTGAGCCAAGATGCCCTGAAAAATGGGATAATTTTTCAGCCACAGCTACCTGCTCAAGTAACAAATTGCTCTTATTTAAGCTCTTAAACATGAGACTGATTTATCAAACTGGACGACACAGTTCAAACATACCTGGAGTCAGTGCATTGATAGAAGGAGTGAAGCTGTAATATTTTAAGACATCTTCTAATGTAGTATTATGAATGTGTCCAAAATTTACACATATAATTTTCTTACCTATACTATTTAAAATGAATGTATCTAGAAATCAGTGATGAATGAACTGGATTTGGAGTTTAGAGGACCTGGGTTCAAATCTTGTCTCTGTTATTTCCCATCTTACTTTGAGCAAATTTCTTAGCCTTTGGAGATCTGATGATGGACTTGAAGTTTCTTTCTAGCTCTAATTCTCTGATCCTGTTATCGTTATAAAATGGCTATAACAATCATAAAATATCCCTTGATTAATATCAAGAATAAGAATAAGGTATCCAGAATTTTGAAATTTATGCTCAATATTTATTGAATTCAGTATCTTGTGTAGGAAGGGAGAGAGCAAGGTGATGATCATAAGATGCAGGACTATAAAAAAAGGACTACTTTGCTAACTGGAGTAGAAATTACCAATGTTTTAAACTTAGAAGCCAATATCACAAAAACTGCAATGTAAAAAGTTAGAAAGTCAAACTAAGCAACCACAACAATGATAATATTTATAGAGTGCCTGCTATGTCCCGGGCACTGTGCTAACTGCTTTTGCAAATATTATCTTATTTTATCCTGACAACAAACCAGGAATTTAGTGCTGTGATTTTCTCCATTTTACAAATGAAGAAACTAAGGCAAATAGAGGTTGGGATTTGTCCAGGATCATATAACAATGACTGCTTCATTTTTTATTGAAAACTGTTAATGACAATTTCCTTACTAATCTAAGATTTCTAGAATATCACTGTTTACATCAACTTTAAAGTTAGCTTTAAATGCTGACACTCAATTAGAAAAAAAAAATGGACCCACCTATGAAGAGCCCTAACTCAGAGAGGAGACAATAGTTAATGTCTTCTATAGACTTTAAGATTCACAAAGATTTTGCAAAAGTCATTCACGTTGGTCCACTCCACTACCCTGAGGCAGGTAATACTATCTCCTTTATGGAAAATAGAAACCTAAAACTCAGAGAGTGGATGACTTTCCCAAGGTTAAATAGTGTTAGAGACAGTATTTCAACCTGTGATTTATTTGACTTTTAAGTGTGAAATATGCCTTAAATAATGGCTACAAGTTATCACAACAGCCACATTCAGGGATAGATAAAACCTGCATTTTATCTATCAGGGATAGATAAAAACTGAAGTAATAAAACCAGATCAAAATAAATGAAAATATATATTCAAATCATAAGTGTACTTCAGAGGGGACAGCTGGGTGGATCAATAGATTGTGAGCCAAGTCTAGATACAAGAGGTCCTGGGTTCAAACATGGCCTCAGATATTTCCTAGCTATGTGACTCTGGGCAAATCACTTGACCCTGATTGTCTAGCATTTACAATTCTACTTTGAAGCAAAGTCACATCAATTCTAAGATGGAAGGTAAGGGTTTCAAAAACTAAAAAATTAAAAAAAAATATTAAGGGTATTTTAATTTAAGGAAATCCAATATTAGAGCCTTTGACTCTAATACTTACAAATTAGGAAGAAGGTATTGATTTTACAAAGAATTTCCATAAGGTCTTTAAAAAAATTTTTTTAGAAAAGGAATAGGGACTGAAATTATGATTCACTGTAATTAGAGGAAACTTGTCCAGGTTAGTACCTTTCTAAGCAACTGATAGTCTTAAGAGGTTTGCCCAGAAATTTAAAAGATTAAGTCCACTAGCTAGTGTCAGATTTGAGACTAAGATAAATAAATTTATAAATAAATATGAATAAATTTGAAACTAGGATTTTCTCTTCACGATTCCATGTACATAAAAACATATTTGTACATATAACCTATTTATATGTTTTATGACAAGGAATGTGAATCATGGGAAAAGTTCACATGTATATTGTATTTAAGAATTCATGTTTGTATATCCATAGGTAGATATGAATATATTGATATCTCTCTATATAAAGTGTTTCTCATGGTTCATGTGACTATATATAGTGACTATATATTAAATTTCTAGTAATTTTGTCAAGTTCTATTCTTGGGTTTTGCATTTGTTTGTGGAGCTCACAGTCCTAAATGCCTTTTTAATTTTAGAGAAGTCATTGGTAACATGCCAAGGCAGTCCAGAATCCTTTTCATCTAGTTTTTGTTTGTTTGTTTGTTTGTTTGTTTTGTGTGTGTTCCCAGTATGTGGTTGAGATTGGATTTTCTATCCCAATGAGAATGCAAATATTCAATATTAGCTCCTAAAAAGTTTTAATAGATTTTGATGTGGTCAGCTTAATGTAATATAAAAAGATTTGACTTTTTCATTTAAAAAAAGTATTTTATGAATTTTGGCATATCTTTCTACCTGAAATTACCTTTTTCTTTGTAAAAAATAAACCCATTGTCATCATAAAATATTTAGGTCCTACTAAGAATAAGGAGATCCAAATCATTATTTTTAATTAAGTTTTAACTTGCTGTGCACAAAGGGAGTGCAGTGGTATGCCAACAAATCAATTTACACTCAGGTTAGATACTGAAGTGGCAAGACAAGATGAAAAGAAAGTTGTTAGAAAAAGAAAATAGAAACAACTGGGATTGAATTAATGTTTTTAATTGGTGTGATGTAACAGCTTTGCTCTCTTCAACAATTTGAAAAGATAATAATTTGATTTAAATTTCTAAATATTATCATTCTCTAGACATTTAAAAAGATGGTGTCAAAGGATCATTGTTGAGATTCTTAACCATAAATGATCTTTTTAAAAGCAGCCTTTAATTAAGATGATATTTATTGTAGACATCCCATATGGACTTAATTTTTTTCCATGTCAAAGTATCCCTGCTATAAACTAGGTCCTTGGCCCCAAATTTCAGTACTTGAAATGGAACCCCATCCCCAGAAGCCTGATCTCAATAGAAATAAATTAATGATATCAGAGCTATTCTTTAGTGGCCAAACTGAGAATAATGGAGAAAAGTGTCATAAATGTGATGTGACTAAAAAATGAAATATAAAATTAAGAGGACTAAGAAGCAAGAATGAATGTTTTCCATATGAAAATGGGAATTTAGGAGATGGGAAGGTGACTCACTTTGGTAACAGAGAACTTGCCTTATTAAAATGTGCCTCAAAGCATTTTGTCTCAAAATGACTAGCCATGGATAATGACATTAATATAAGCAAGAATGTGCTAGACCAAAAAAAAAAAAAAAAACACTAAATATGCATACAACTCAGAATTTCAATTGGTCCAAAAGAGAAACTTCGGCATTTTATCAAAGTATTATTAGTGGTTCCTGGTTGATAATTACTTTAAATGTAAAAGATCTTACACATTTTCAAATGTCATTCTTTTAAAATGTGAAATAGATGAGGGTAAACATTGGCAAGTTAGCAGGGCTATATATATATATA
>NW_025374842.1:0-3471 GCF_016433145.1 Gracilinanus agilis
GGGAGAGAGGGAGGGAGGGAGGGAGGGAGGGAGGAAAAATAGAAAGAAAGCTTCAAGCTTACCAATGTCCATCTAAAAATATGGTACCAAGAATGGAAAATACTTTAGATATAGTCTCTTCAGGTACAGTGGTACCCTGGCTTCCCTACCTCTGGATATTCCATCTCTCATAATTCACTTTGAAACTGGCTTAGGTTTATTTTTTTTCTTTTCAGCTACTTTATTATTTTGTTATACTTCCAATTAATGTTTAGCACATAATCCAGGAAAGCCCTGGGATCTTTGCTCAAAAGAACTGTTGGCTAGACCCAACTCCCAACTACTACCCTGTCCTGCCTCCTCTAGCTTGAACTTGGAATGTTGAGTTTTTTAACCTAAGAAGGATTTTAAATTTAATCCTATAAAATTTCATTTCATTCGATCCATTCTCATGTTCTAGAGAGTACCAGATCTTTTGGGAACCTGGCTATTGTATAATTAGAATTTTGCTCCCCAGGACTCTAAATCCCAGCTTCCCACATTCCTTTTCATGTTACGTGCTAATGTAGGGAGAATATATTTTGAGTGTAGCTCTGCCCTGTCTTTTCGCGGGAATGCAGTTAGGTGGGTGGGTGGGGGGTGGTGAGTGCCAAGCAGGAGAATTTCACTCACATGGTTTTTACTCAGGCTTTTACTTCTGGTCTTTTATTTCAAGTGATTATTAATAAATCTTATAAAATATAATACTTGGAGTTATTGGGTATTAATTTAAATAATACACGATCATCTATCAGCCAATTAACAAGTATTGATTTATTAAGTTCCAACTATGTGCCAGGTGCAGGGTACAGAATTGCAAACCTAAGCCTTCATGAAAAAAGTTAGACACCACAAGGCCAAGCACAGCTCCCTGAGGCACCCCATAAAGCATTGTCATTTTAGATTGACACGAACTAAGAGACACTCTCTGGTACCCATTCTGAACCAAGTGATCCTCCAGGGCTATGCTTGGTCACTGGTGATTGTAGCTGGTGTCTATTCCTGTCTGTGCTGGCTAGGATGAAACAACAATAACACACACACACACACGCAAGTATGTATGTATATCTAAACACATGTACATAATATTATATATTAAAAATATAATGAATTATATGTATATACATAGACATTCACATATGTGTATGTAAATATACATGCGTATCTTTATTCATATTCTCATAAATGCCAGCTAGAATTTTGATAGACTCTTCATAATAGCATATTTGTTGCCCCTGGCTAGAAATATAATCAATCACATATAAAGATGCACACACACACGGAGTCTAGGTGTTTCAATGACTGTCCAATATGACCCCATCTCTGTCTCTCTGTCTCTCTCTGTCTCTCTCTGTCTCTCTCTCTTTGTCTCTCTCTCTCTGTCTCTCTCTCTCCCCACATGTATAGCTAATCCTTATATAGAACATAAAGCTATTCTTTACCTCATTTAATCCTCACAACACTAGGGTTAATTTATTAGTATACTTTTTAAAAAAATCATAGTTTATTTCAGTGGACAAATGAATGTCTTTGTCATAATGTTATTCTCTGGTGGAAAGCAAGATGGCCCAGTCTTTTTGATATATTAAACCCATTTTACAAATGACAAGGATGAAGCTATGAGAAATAAAGTAACTGAGGATCACATTTTTCCGTCCCATCACCATGCTGCCTATGTGCCTTTAGAAGCTATAGATCCTTGCAGTGATGCCTGTGAGGATCCAGCTGAAAACCCTAGCACGAGAATCCTGTGAAGAGAGCAGTTAAGTATCTGAGAAACTGAGAAGCCAAATAATATTGGAGAGACATTCTCTTTTCTCTGCTGTCCATTTGTTACCATCATCTCATCCCTTCCCCAAGAAATGTTCCTGATCTTGCCTTCATCCTTCCCTTTTCCTCAATTTAACTTAAAAAACCCCCCCAACAATTCTCTTTGATTATCTTAAGCATTCCTTGCCCTCCTCAACTCTTTCTGATCTTTGGTCCTCCTGACACATGACTCTGTCCGCCATGCTTTTGTACTGTTAATCTGGTACCTTCCCTTTCTTCCACCTGATAGACAAGGTGAGTGGATCCAGGGGTTCTATCATCACCTGGCCTTAGGGTTTTGGCCATTAAACTCCTGTATGAAGATGAATTTGTACCAGAGAAAATGTCTGCATGAATGAAATCACATTTCAAGTATTTAAGAAGGTGAACTTTACAAAGATGCCTATTTAAAAAACTGACCACTTCAGTCATCTTAGTCTACCAAATTTATTCTATTTTACTCGTTTCACTTTTATTAACAGAGGCTGGAACAAGACATCTGATCAGAAGATTGATTTCCGAAGTGGAAATTCATATTCAAAGAACTGCAGGTCTATGAGAGACCTTTAAAAATCTCTTAGTTCAATTAACTCATATTAGAGAGAAACTTTATACAGAGAACTAAAGCCTAGAGAGGGGAATGACTTGCCGAAGGTTACAGAGTCAGAAATTCAACTCATGTGTCCTAGTTCCTTTCCCATTCAACTTAAGTATTATCTAAAATCTTATTTCTTCTGTGAGAAACTAAATAGTACTTTGTTTCCAGAATTAGCATCCACAGCCTTAATTTTAAAGAGGGAAATTAATGCAATTTTAGACAAATTAATGTATCACTTGACACGTGAAATCACTAATCAGTTAGTCAATACCACTGGTCTGGCACTCATTATGCACAGATCCTTGTGAGAAGCATTGTGGGGAATACTTGGATCTCAGCCTGTGTAAAATATTAGCTACTTCAGAATTCTATATCTATGGATTTGGAGATTTGGTACCTTAAAAACCTGAGCTGGCAAAACAACTGTTTCTGACTTCAAGGTTTACAAAATGATTAGACTGACATTCCCTTTGGGAAAGGAAGATGCAATGTTTTTGTTTGAGAATATAGTACATTGGTTTTTCTTAAAGAGAAAACATTTCTTTCATTTGGACAATCCATCCTCCAACGTTCAGAAGTTTCAGGTTGTCTGGATCTTTCCTTTTGGTCCTTTCTTCTCCCTTCATTTTCACAGCCAATGAGTTTCCAAGTCTTACTGATTTTAGATGCACAATATTATATTACTGACATCCATTCCCACTCGACTTGAGCCCTTGCTATCATGTCCATTCCAACCAGCATGGACTGTTCCAATCGTGTTCCCACAAGTATTCCTTTCTCTTCTTTCACTTCACCACCACAGCATTCTCTAGGCTGTTGTCAGACAAATGTTCTTTATTCACAGATGGGGTCATTCCACTCCTCAATATCCTATAATGGTTCCCTAGTGCCCATTAAGTAAGAGCAATCTCAGGCTGGCATTCAAAGCCCTCCATAATTAGGTTCCCTCAACCTTTCCAGCTTTATCTCACTATATATTCTCTTTATGCTCTTCTCCTGTGGAACATGGCTATTCAATCTCCAAACACATGTGCTCGCTCTCTCTC
>NW_025374843.1:0-2428 GCF_016433145.1 Gracilinanus agilis
AGAGGGAGGGGGGGGCGGGGTTATATTGGCCTTTGGTACTTCAGTAGAACCTGAATGGTTTTAGGGAAACAGAGTATAATGGAAACAATTCTGAAATGAAAGTCAAGACACTTAGCTTCTGTTCTCAACACTGTTATTCAATGGCTATGTGATCTTGGGAAATTTGCTTTTCCTCTCTAGACCTCAGTTTCTTCACTTGTAAAATAGGCAATGTAAAATGATGGGGGAAAGTACTTATCTTAGAGGCAGAGGACCTGGGTTCACAATTTCCCTCTGATGCTTAACTACCTGTGTGATCTTTGACACTTCATTTAATCTCCTTGGGCCTCAGTTTCCTGAGGTTGCTGGGCTAGATGGCCTCTGAGGTCTCTTCTAACTCCAGAATTGTGATCTTGTGACTAAAGTCCCTTTAGTTCTAACATTCTGTGTTTGGGTTAACCTGTTTAGGAAATGACAGGACCAGGTCATTTCCTAGGACAGAAGAGTTATTGCTGTTGAGTCATTTTAGTCATATCAGACTCTCCATGACCCCATTGGGTGTTTTCTAAATATATTGGAGCAGCCTATCATTTCTTTCTCTTGCTCCTTTTTCACATAATGAAACTGAGGCAAACAGTGACTTGCCCAGGGGTCATGTAGCTAAGAAGTGTCTGAGGTTGTATTTGAATTCATGAAGATGAATCTTCCTGATTCTAAAACCAAAACTCTTTCTGCTGTGCCACTTAGCTGGCCCAGAGCAAAAGGGAGAAGTCCACAAAAAAGTGATTTCTGCTTATGAAGTCCCTTCACCAGTCAGTGAAGGCATCTTTTTGCATCCATAATCCATTTCTGATGTCAGCTGAGTACCAGGAACTAAACCCAAAGGGATTCAAATTCTGCCTCTTGTGTTTTCTATCTACGTGACTTTTGACAAGTCACTTTACATCTCTATGCCTCAATTTTCCCATTTGTAAAATCAGAAGGTTGGACTATGTGTCCTCTAAGATCACTTCCAACTATAGATCTATAATCCAGTGAGGAACAAGATTTGAATCTGTCATTTTCAAAGATTGCTGGTGCCCCAGGACTAAGACTAAAAATATATTTTTTAAAATGGCAACCTTAAGGCAGCAAGGAGGTATAGTGAATAGAAAAAATCCTTGGTTTGGAATTTAGAAGACCTGAGTTCAAATCTTATCTCAGAGACAGGCTGTGTGATACTGTTTAACCTCTGTTTGCCTCAGTTTCTTCCTTTTCAAAATGGGAATAATAATAGCACCTACATTACAGTATTGTAACAACAATCAAATGAAATAATGCCCATAAAGTGCTTTGTAAATTTTAAAGTGCTATATAATGCCAGCTATTATAATGAGGTAATTGTCCAGGATGCAAGGAGAATAGGAAGAAGAGGATTTCACAAAGGATACTTTTAAATTTGATATAATGATAATAATAATAATAGCTAACATGTAGTACTTAATATGTGTCAGGCACAAATGTCTCATTTGATCCACACAAAAGCCCTAGAATGTAGGTGCTATTACAATCACCATTTTACATAGGAGGAAACTGAGGCAAAGAAGGGTTAAATGACTTCAGACCCAGCTCTCTAACCATTGATCTACTAAGCTGCCATCTTCTTTCGAAGTTATGATCGTAAAACATAGGCTCAAGCAGGAAATCATGACAATCTGACAACCAAGATTTTTCAAGCCATGTTTTACAGTGACATTTATGGGGCCTTTAGTCTCCCTGGACCTTCTGTCAAATGTGGTCGGAATTAGCTTTCAAAAGTGACTGGTGTTAGCAGCAGCTGAGATGGCTATTGGTGACACTCAATACTCAGGTCAGTTCAATTCAATGCCTATTGACTAAGCATCCTTTAAGTGCTCAGAACTGTGCCTGGCTCCTCTTGGGGAAAAAGAAGAAACTGTATTTTTCCTCCATCTCTAGGCTTGAAGTCTTTCCAGCATATGCATCTTTTAATTTCTATGTCTATGACCTCAATTTTTTCCTATTCTTCCTTTCCCCTTTTTATCCCTCCTGCATCCTCCTGTAAGTGACATGGCTTAGTCCCACAAGACATATTAAAAACTAAACGAGTCACAGATTGTTGCATTACTTGTAACATATGTATGATGGCAATGCAGCCTAGATTTTTCCAATTTCAAATATTCTACCCCACCGTCAAGAGCAGCTAGTTTGAGACAGCAGATATAGAGTCCTCTGTCTGAGGTAAAAAAGACTAGAGTCCCAAAAGGACCTCAGACCCTTACTAGATGTGCAACTCTTCAAAGGTATCTATCTAAAAATTCAAGCAATTATACTACTGGCTGATTCAGTGTGGATAGAGAGCCAGGCCTGAAGAGAGGAGGTCCTAGGTTCAAATTTGGCCTCAGACACTTCCTAATTTTGAGATCCTTGGCAAGTCACTTCATCCCAGTTG
>NW_025374844.1:0-4746 GCF_016433145.1 Gracilinanus agilis
GAATGAAGGCTGCTTGTACCGCCTATCGATGCCTCACCAAAGATCTAGAAGGCTGCGCCATGAACCCAGAGATGACAATGGAAAGTATCGGCAGTTTGCACGGGGCAGCCGGCGGCAGCAGCGGCGGCGGCGGCGGCGGCGGGGGCCCGGCCCATGAGCAGGAGCTGCTAGCCAGCCCCAGCCCTCACCACACGAGCCGGGGCTCAGGCTCGCTACGGGTCCAGCCTCCTCACCAGGACCTGGGCACCGCGTCCTCCCGGTCAGCGATGGTGACCAGCATGGCTTCCATCCTGGACGGGGGGGACTACCGTCCGGAGCTGTCCATCCCGCTGCACCACGCCATGAGCATGTCCTGCGACTCGTCCCCTCCGGGCATGGGCATGAGCAACACCTACACCACGTTGACGCCACTCCAGCCCCTGCCGCCCATCTCAACGGTCTCCGACAAGTTCCACCACCCACATCCTCACCACCACCCGCACCACCACCCACACCACCACCATCATCACCACCAGCGCCTGTCGGGCAATGTCAGCGGGAGCTTCACCCTCATGCGGGACGAGCGGGGACTACCAGCCATGAACAACCTCTACAGCCCCTACAAGGAAATGTCCGGCATGGGGCAGAGCCTGTCTCCCCTCGCAGCCACCCCTTTGGGAAACGGCCTGGGCACTATCCACAACTCCCAGCAGGGCCTACACAACTATGGGCCCCCAGGGCACGACAAAATGCTCAGTCCCAACTTCGAAGCCCACCACACTGCCATGCTGGCCCGAGGGGATCAGCATCTCTCCCGGGGACTAGGCACCCCGCCCGCTGCCATGATGTCGCACCTCAATGGGATGCATCACCCGGGCCACGCGCAGTCCCATGGGCCGGTGCTGGCCCCGAGCCGGGAGAGGCCCCCCTCCTCCTCCGGCTCGCAAGTGACCAACTCGGGGCAGCTGGAAGAGATCAACACCAAAGAAGTGGCCCAGAGGATCACTGCTGAGCTGAAGCGCTACAGCATCCCCCAGGCGATCTTTGCCCAGAGGGTGCTGTGCCGTTCTCAGGGGACCCTTTCTGACCTGCTTAGGAACCCCAAACCTTGGAGTAAACTGAAATCTGGCAGGGAGACCTTCAGGAGGATGTGGAAATGGCTACAGGAACCAGAGTTTCAGCGGATGTCCGCCTTACGCCTGGCAGGTAAGCTTGGCATACACTAAGCTGAGCAGCGGCAGTGCCGCAGAGTGCTATAGCAGTCTTTTTACCCTTGCCTTCCTTCCTCCTGCCTTCGTTTCTGGTTCTGCTTTCGTTCTCCCTCCTCTTTAAACCTCTCCCTGTCCCTTTCTTCTTTCTCCTCCTCTTCTCGGGTCACACAATCTCTGCGCCTGCACTAACCAAGAGTCCCTGGCCAAAAGGACCCCATCCCCTTACCACTCCGCACCTGGCGCTCCCCCATAAATGATAGGTTTTTGCCTTCCTTACCCACTCTAGCCACCTTTCCTACTCCTATTTGGTCTGCGCCCCAGGCAGAACGCTGCGGGGCTGACTGGAGTCAACCCTCCCTCCACTTAGCACAATGGTTTGATCTGCCAGGAGACCTTTGACTGTAACAATTCGGCGCTGGTCCCGTTCTAAAACCTCTCGCACTTGAAGTCCCTCTTTCAGACAATGCAATTAAGCTCACTGGGCTGCCCTGTCTACTTCAATAAGGAGACACTCAAGGGGGCTTTCTTCTTCACAAGAGGAAATCTGCCCCTCTGCGCCCCACCCCCGTTCCCAGCAGCAAACTTCACTTTGCACAATCGGAAGGCAAAGTATTACAAGTATTCTGTGCAGGCTACTTAAGCAAAGGAGGCGCTTCCGAAGCATCAGAGGCTGCCTGTGGACCTTTCATTGGGGGCATACTCCTTTCCCAGGAGTTGGGTTTTTGTTTTTTGTTTTTTTTTTTTTTCCTTCCCCTGAACGCCCCAGCCAGTTCCCTTGCATTGGACAACGCTCCAGTAATCCTTCTACCGCTGCTAATGACTGTTCATGAAGGAGAATGCTGGGGTTGTCGCATTAATATCGCGAGGTGGGAGGACATGGGACTAGGGAAGTCATAAATATATGCCTTGCCTCCTCACTGCCACCCCCACTTTGAATTGAGCTTTTCCTAGGCATGGTTGCTTCCAGGGGAGAGCGCCCCTCACCCCCCAGGTGCTAAGAAATTAAGATGCAAGTTAACGTATCTACAAGTAAAACTGCAATCTCGGCCTTTGCATTAAGCTGTGGCTGATTGTGTGCGGAGCAGCGAGGTGGATTCGCAAGGCACTAAGGGGACAATTAACGTTGAGCATATTGTTCTACTGAAAGATGAATTCTTTGTGCCCCCTCTAGTGGCAGAATGGAGAGCTACAGCCCTCTATTGTTCTAAGATGTCAGAAATCTGCCATTAAGGTTGTTGGGGTGCGGGGGGAGGGGGGAAGGAAGGAAGAAGAGGTTGTGTGACTAGAAGGACGTGGAGGGAAACCACAGTTCTAATGACTTGGACGTAGGAGTCGTTGGCAATAAACTGAAAGTAGTTAGCTACGCAGGTATTGTATAAATGGTGGAGGTTCCTCCAGCCTGGAGACAGCCAGGGAGACAAGATCAAGTTTACGTTTCATGAACACCTCCTAACGAAGTCCCCTAAGGTCCAAAAAAAAAAAAAAAAAAAAATCACTCGATCTGCACGCTGGAATAAGGTGTTTTTTGTTTTGTTTTGTTTTTCCGTTGCAAAGAACTCGGTTTGGCCTCCAAGAAGGGTGAACACTCTTGGACTCACAACCGAGTAATTGCCCGCTCACCCAGACAGCTGGTGATTTGCATAGGCGCATGCACTGGGGCGCAGGGCATGTTCGGGCTTCCTCCTGGCGTCTCTGAGCTTACACGCGAGTCGGAGAAGGCGGAGAGCTCTGTGCCGGGTCCCAGGCGACCGCTCGTACCGCAAAGGTGCTTGCCGCTTGCAGGGCTGGTTTAACACATGCCAAGCCGATTTGGGTAATGTGACAGGCAACATGCTCACAGATGCGGCTTCGGGAGGCGTTTCTGCTCTGACATCTGCCTCCTTCACTGGCAGTTGGAGCGATTCAAATCTCTGACAATTAATCGCTTCTGGGTATTGATTAGAAAGTAAATAAAATCCACTTTTCCAAAGAAGCTTACCCAAATCTGGTGGACACGAGTTGCTTCTGGGTGGTTTGTTAATGGATCCCCCCACAACCCCTTCCCCCCTTTTAGATTATAAATGTCTTTCGCCTTCTTGTTCAATTTAGTGTTGCTCTGATTTTATCGTGTTCTTGGCAAAATCGGGAAGCACTAATAGAAAGTAAGGTGGCAAATGTGCTCTGTCTTAGAAAATTAAAATCAAGATCAGGAACAATGTCTTTGTTTCTGGAAGAGATAGGTCTAAATGCTCCTTCACACCTTGTCAAAATGCTGCCTGGAGTTGTGGGGCAATGGAAGCCACTAGCAAGCTCCACGCTTAGTCTTCAGGGGGCAATTAATGTGTTAGCCATCTCCATACAAATCACTTTATCCCTCTGGTCTACCTCAGAGATCTATCTGCCTTCCTTCTCTGGGTCTAGCCATAGAAAGAAAATGCTAGAAAGAAAATCTCTCTCTCTCTCTCTCTCTCTCTCTCTCTCTCTCTCTCTCTCTCTCCTCTCTCTCTCTTCCTGCCTGTCTCTGTCTCTCTTCTCTGTCTTTCTTTGTCTCTCTGTCTATATCTCTTGTCTCCTCTCTTATTCTCTCCCTCTCCCTCTCTCTTTCTCTCTCTCCTTGCCGTTTCAAATCCAATGAGATAAAAATAAGAACTCGAGGACAGAGGCCAGAAGTAATTTTTAACAGGAGAGAAACCCAACCTGAATGAATCAGACTCTACATAGTAGCCTGCTTCTTTGCTGAAGTATTCAGATGCAACTATTTTATTGCCCAGTCCCAGTGCTGAAAAGGAACAAAAGCTTTAGCTTTTTTATCTGGCCATTTTATCAGTAACTACAAGTATGCTGAGTGGTTATTAGTACATAGGAAGCTATTTAGTTCAGGGTCAGGAGAGCACTGTCCCTCAGTAAGTAGGCAGTAGCTCTGATTTGGGTAAATATGTATTATATGTTGGGTACAGCTGGATACTGGGGAAGGGGAGAGAGAGAGAGAGAGAGAGAGAGAGAGAGAATTGAAACTATCTCTCCATGAATTATTAATGGTAATCTCAGTAGGATTCCTAACCAGAAATACCAACGTCATTTGGATTAAACAAGCACAAAGTGGGAACCTGGCTGAAGTTTGGGTTCAAAATCTTTCACTGAAGGTCTCAGTCTAACAAGGTCAGATTTGCTCAGACAATCAATCTTTCTCAGTCTCCGTGTGGGTCGGTGTCTCTGTCTCCTGTCTCTCACACATACACCCCTTTCACTTTCATTTTACTTCCAAACCAGCAATGCTGTTTTGCTCTGTTCCAGTGTCCAGACTAAAAAGACAGTTTACTGGTCAACGGAATTGACATACAGTCTTTGGCCCACCCCCCTCCACCTTCAAGTATAAGCCTTTGGTGATATCTAAGCAAATTCTCCAATTTTATTTCCCAAAGACTGAAGCCACAGTTTATATCTGATACCTGGCATAGAAGTAAAAAAAAGTGTAGAAGAAAAATGTTTTTTAAAAAGATTGGGAAAACAAGACTCATACTTGATAAAAATGACAAAATATATGTGTGTGTATGTGTGTGTGTATATATATATATAT
>NW_025374845.1:2500-4934 GCF_016433145.1 Gracilinanus agilis
TTTAAACTTTGTTAAAACATCATGAAGTATTTCTCTCTACTCAGAACTAGGAAAGTGGCATTTTGTACTTCAATTGTCAATTATACAAATGAGAAAGACTTCAGCATTCTGTGTTTGCATTCTAGCATTTTGTATATCATTCAAACTAAAAGTTTTAATTGTTGCATGAAATTAGGAGGGAAAGCTTCCAACTTTTCAAGATCAGTGAAAAATTAAACCGGACTATCTCTGAATCAAAGATAACAGAGCTGGAAGCAACCTAATGCCATTTTAGCCTAATTTATCTCATTAGGAAATTAATTTGTATTGTTATCTTTTGTATATTTAAATATATTTTACTTCCCAGTAGCCATCTTTTAGGGAAAAATATAATTTAAAAGATAGAGGGGAACAAGAATGACAAAAGTCACATCAACCATGTAATCAGTATCTCACACCCAAAGTCCCCACTCTGCAAGAAGTAAATAAAGTACATTTTCTCAGTTCTTCATTTCAGGATATTTGGCCTTGGCCATTATAATTATACAATATTCAGTTTAACTTTTTTTCCTTTCCCATTTACTTTGTTATAGTAACTGCATATATTTTTTTCCCTAATTCTCATTTTACTTTTCAATCCCACAAGATCACATAAGCCCTGGTACTCAAATCTTATCAATACCCTCTGCTCCTAAGATTCTTCTGATTAGAGAGCAAGGAGGAGAGTTTCTTCCAAAATTTCTAGTTAAATAGGGCTCTCAGGTCAATCATCTTTTCATTTCTCCTCTGGCTTCACTATTCTGGCCTTTTCTTTATTTTTTCTCCATGCAGGTATCTTCCCTTCCCACTTACCCTGATTTTAGCATCTTTTTGTATGTTGTATTTCCCCATCATATTGTAAGCAACTTTAGGTCAGATACAATTTTCCTTTTTCATTTTTATATCCCCAGAGCTTAGCACAGTGCCTGGTATATAGTAGTAACTTAATAAATCTTTGTTGCCTGGTTTGACTGACGATTTTATATCACTTTTTATGTATTCTCAGCCTTCCATAGATTCTTTTCATATTGTTTCTTACATACACAGTGATATTCCATTATATCCAACAGCTGTAGTACAATTAATGGAACTGTATTAATAAACTAACCATAATTAGTTTGCTAATTATAACTAATGCACTAACTGTAATTAATTTAGCCATTTTCCAGTTGATAGGAAACTACTTTGTTGCAAGGTTCTTTTCTATTAAGGAAAGTTATTTTATAAATCTTTTGATATCTATGTCAAACCCCTCATTTTACAAATGATGAAACTGAGACCCAGGGAGGTTAAATGATTTTCCCAGGGTTACACAGTAATCAACGTAGTAGTTGTTACCAGAATCAGGATTTGAACCCAGGTTCTTCTAATTCCAGCACCAGTGAACTTTCCATTGCATTACTCTTTCTCAGTCAGGAAGCCCTCCTGGGTGGATACGAATATATCAGGAAAAGTTCATTAAAACTACTTATCAATTGAATTTTGGAAAATTTTCTAACTGTATATAGCCTGATAAAATTAAGGCAGAAGAAGGTATAATAGGTTTTAAATTAAAGAAACAATAATATATACTTCCATAAGCATAAAGATTGGTGACTATTGCATTACAGAAATGTTTAGAAGGAAAGCATTTCTGATTGAAGAATTTAAGAAGATGGAATACTATTATGCTAAAAGGAATAATGAACTGGAGGATTTCTGTGTGAACTGGAACGATCTCCAGGAATTGATGTAGAGTGAAAGGAGCAAAACCGGGAGAACCTTGTACACAGAGACGGATACACTATGGTAAAATCGAATGTAATGGACTTCTCTACTACCAGCAATGCAATGATCCAGGACAACTCTGAGGGACTTATGAAAAAGAATGCTACCCACATTCAGAGGAAGAACTGTGGGAACAGAAACACAGAAGAAAAACAACTGCTTGATCACATGGTTCAATGGGGATATATTTAGGGATGTAGACTCTAAACGATCACCCTAATGCAAATATTAATAATATGGAAATAGGTCTTGATCAATAAAACATGTAAAACTCAGTGGAATTGAACATAGGCTGTGGGAGGGGGTGTGGGAGGAGAGGAGGGAAAGAACATGAATCGTATAACTATAGAAAAATATTATAAATCAATTAATTAAACAAAAAAGAAAAAAATAAAATTCTTGACAATGTGAAAAAAAAAGAATTTAAAAATATTGACTATTAGAGATTATGTGACCATAGAGATCTTCTATTTCTTAGGAAACTTACTCAGAATGATAAAATGATTCAATCAAAATCACTCAGCTATTGTGGCAGAACCAAGACAATCTCTAGGAAATCATGTCCCTACCACAAAGACACATAAAAACAAAAATTGGCAAATAGAGTAGAATTGAAACTCGAAAAAATTCACTAAGCATGATATATATA
>NW_025374846.1:0-6556 GCF_016433145.1 Gracilinanus agilis
TATATATATATATTTACAAACAGGTCCTTTCCCCCCTTTTTAGACCTCTTTGTATTAAAGATACAGACATAGTAGTGTTATTACTGGACCAAAGGGTCTGTGTTGTTTTTATAGTCCTTTGAAATTAGTTCCAAATTGCCCCCCATAATGGTTGGATCAGTTCACAACTCCACCAAAATATAGTAGTATCCCAATTTTACCATCATATGACTTCCAACATGTATCACACTCCTTTTCTGTCATCTTGGCCAATGTGATAGGTATGATGTGTTACTTCAGAGTTGTTTTAGTTTGCATTTCTCTAACCAGGAGTGATTTAGAGCATTTTTTTCACAGGATTATCAATGGCTTTGACTTCTCTCTCTGAAAACTGTCTATTCATATACTTTGGGCATTTACCAATTGGGGGATAATTTGTATTCTTATAAGTTTGTCTTAATCCTCTACATACTTGAGAAATAAGGCCTTTTTTGCTGTAAAGTTATTGCTATAAATATTTCTTCCTAGCTTGTAATTATACATTTCTTAGGTCTTAGAAAATCATCTTCCCACATGGTTATGTACCCAATTGAATGTCTTTTGATTTCTCATTTTTCTGTTTTCTGTTTTCATTGAGTGTTTTTGAGTCAGATTTTCCATTCACCTCTTATCTCATCAGAAGTGTTTGAAAGTTCTTTATTTCCTTGAATATCCATTTTCCCCTGACGGATTATGCTTATTTTTCTTGGTAAGTGATTGTTGATTAAAGTTCTTGCTCTTCTGTCCTCTAGAATATAATATTCCAGGTCCTCTCATCTTTAATTTAGAAGCTGTTAAGTCTGTTATCATGACTGCATTTTTATGATATTGAATTGTTTCCTTTTGGCTATTTTCAATATTTTCTCTTTGACCTGGAAGTTGGAATTTGGCTCTAAGATTCATGAGATTTGTTGTTTTGTGATTTCTTTCTATGTAGATCCCAGCTGATATTATTATGTAAGTGATTGGAAAAATGTTAATAATGCATACTAAACTTACTGTTTATGGATATTGTGAATATCCATAACCAATTTGCAGATAATGGATTTCTTAAAATCATTACATCTTTAAGACATGCCAGAGCTTACATTATATTAAAAATACATTCAATAGATTCATGATTATATTAACAAAGCAGTGAAGCAGTGGAATAGTTTTAATGGAGAAAAGATGATCATAATCAGCACAACTTGCATATCTTCTTCAGTCACACAGGTTCTACCTTAGTTTAGGTATTATCTCTCACCTGGACTATTAAAATAACCTCCTAATTGTTCTTTCTACAAAAAGTCTCTTTCTACTGGAAAATTTTCTCTGATGAGAAAATTATGAATTTGATATTCTTAGGGCACGGGTCATCAAACTACTTAAAAACCATCAGAATATAGATTTTAAAATGTAAGAAAATAATTATGAAAATTTGTTTTGATGGAAAATATGGGGAAAAAATAAATGCAATGCTTTGGAGATACTGTTAAAAGAGAGGCTCCAGTACCTATCAAAATGAAATAAAAACTCTTAATTTGACATTAAAATACTTTTTCACTATCTGACTCCAACCTATACTTACACAATAACTCTCTAAATAAAATTTCCTATTCTATTAAATATACATGTATATGTATATACAGGTATATTTGCATGTATACATATGTAATGTATACATATTTAACATTAAACAATGATACATATTTAATATGTGTATGTGTGTGAGTGTATAATATATGTGTTAATCTATTTGACTATGAGCTATTTGAGGACAGAGACTGTCATTTTGTTATTTAGTATGTAATTATATATGATTTTTAAGGACATAAAATGTAATGTATTGTTCAAAAATGTAATCTTAGTTTTTTTCCGGGTTAAGATGGCGGCAGAGTAAAAAGCAGTTCTTAACCTCTCCTGACCAAAACACACAAAACTCCTCAAGGGGACATAAAAACAAGTCCAGACGAACGGAGGAACCCCACAACAGGGCACAGCATGGAAGGTACGTGGAATCAAGACATTTCCATGCAGGCTGAGCAACCACCCCACCCCCACCCCATCCACACACAACACCTATAGCACCGAAGCCAGCTAAAAAAGAAATAGAGCAAGTTTGGGGCACCCATCCAGTCATTGGCAGCTCCGGGGCCTGTTCCTGAGAGCAGCAAGATTTAGGCCCCTAAAAAGCTAACGAACGCACACAAAATTTGAGCATGGGAGCAGGGCACCGAGAGTGGACACAGGGCCCAGAGCACAGGCTCAGAGCGCAGGCACTGACAGAGGTGTGGGTGGAGGCAGACACAGTCACAAGCTAAAGCTCTGAAACCCTGAGTGGGAAACAAGTGCAGACAGGTATACGACTGTGGAAGCAGCACCCTGAGACTTTTAAGAAACCTCCGGCAGTCAATCAAGCAAAGGGATCCACCAGGGGGCTTGACCGCGGACAGACCCTGAATGCGAGGATAAACCTGAGAAGCTGCTGGGCTAATGATGGCTACCCAGTCTCAGGAAGTCCAGGAGAGAAAGATTAACAACAAGAAAAAGAAGTCTTTAACACTCAACAACTTTTACACAGAGAAAATCCAGACAACCAAGCAAACAGAGGAGGAGAACAAACAAGCATCCGGACCCTCCTCAAATAAGGAAAACTCCTCACAAGCTATGGAAGAGTTCAAAACTGAGATTTTGAGGAAAATGGAAGAGATCTGGCAAGAAAATAACAGTTTAAAAGGTAGAATCTTGCAATTGGAAAGTGAGGCTCAGAAATCAAATGAACTGAAAAGCAAATTGAACCAGATTGAAAAAGAAAACCAAAAGATCATAGCTGAAAACAAAAAGATTAGAGCTGAAAAACGAAAAGATTAGAGCCGAAAACCAGTCCATAAAGGCTAGAATTGAGCAATTAGAAGCTAATGATCTCTCAAGACAACAAGAACAAATAAAACAAAGTCAAAAGACTGAAAAAATAGAAGGAAACATGAAATATCTCAGTGAGAGAGTGACAGACCAAGAAAACCTGCCTAGAAGAGACAATTTGAGAATAATTGGTCTTCCAGAAAAACCAGAAATTAATAGAAACCTGGACTCCATACTAAAAGAAATTATTCAGCAAAATTGCCCTGAAGTCCTACAACAAGAGGGCAATATAGACATCGAAAGGATTCATAGAACACCCACTACATTCGACCCAGAGAAGAAATCGGTTAGAAATATTATTGCCAAATTCAAAAGCTTTCAAGCAAAAGAAAAAATCTTACAAGAAGCCAGAAAGAGACAATTCAAATATCAAGGAACACCAATCAGGATCACACAGGATCTGGCAGCCTCCACTCTAAAAGACTGTAAGGCTTGGAATACGATATTCAGAAAGGCAAGAGAGCTGAGCCTGCAACCACAGATCAACTACCCATCAAAATTGAATATATATTTCCAGGGGAAAGTATGGACATTCAACAAAATTGAAGAATTCCAAGTATTTGCACAGAAAAGACCAGGGCTAAATGGAAAGTTTGATATCCAACCACAAAAATCGAGAGAAACATGAAAAGGTAAATAAGAAACAGAGGGGAAAGAAACAAAACTTATAATTTTTAAATTTGCCTTTTAAGGGCCTTAGTAAGATCTAATTATCTGTATTCCTATGTAGAGAAATGCTATGTATAATTCTCTGTAGAGAACTCTATTCACTATTAAAGTATTCACTATTATAGTAATCAGAAGAATAATTCACAGGGTGAGGGTGGAACACTAAATAATCTAAGATGACATGGTGGATGGGAAAGAGGGGGTGAATAGTAGGGGACACCAAGAGAAACTTGAGTGAATAAGAAAAATAGGATATTCTATTACAGACAAAGAGGGCATGGGAAGGAGAAGGGACAAATACTATTATAAGAAGGAGAGGAAGAGAGCATTAAGAGGTAATAATCAAACCTTACTCTCAGTGTAATCAGCCCAGAGAGGGAAGAGTAGCTATACTATCCATTGGGACATAAAATTCTTATCTAACCTTTCTGAGAAAGTCAGAAGGGATAAACCAAGGGGAGCAGGGGAGTGGGCAGGCAAAAAAAACGGAGGGGAGAAGAAGGGGGAGGGAATTCATAAGGCCTTTAAAAACAAAAAGGGGGGGGAAACAGGTAGGGGGTAGCAAGGGAAGTTAATCAAGGGAGGGGATAAGGGATAGCGGCCTAATAACAAACCACTGGTTTAAAATAAAATAATATAAGAAAAAAGGGGGTAGAAAAAGGGGAGGATATGAAAATGTCAGCAAATGCACAACTGATGATTATAACTCTGAATGTGAATGGGATGAACTCGCCCATAAAACGGAAGCAAATAGCACAGTGGATTAGAAACCAAAATCCCACCATATGTTGTCTACAAGAAACACATATGAGGCGGGTGGACATACACAAGTTTAAGGTTCAGGGCTTGAGCAAAATCTTTTGGGTGTCAAACGAGAAAAAGAAGGCAGGAGTGGCTATTATGATTTCTGACAAAGCAAAGTAAAAATAGATATGATTAAAAAAGACAGGGAAGATCATTATATCCTGATTAAAGGCAGTATAAACAATGAGGAAATAACACTCCTCAATATATATGCACCAAGTGGCATAGCATCCAAATTCATAAAGGAGAAACTGGCAGAGCTCAAGAAGGAAATAGATAGGAAAACCATAATAGTGGGAGATCTAAATATTCCTCTGTCAGATCTAGATAAATCAAACCAAAAAAAAAAGAGGTAAGAGAGGTGAATGAAGTCCTAGAAAAATTAGATCTAATTGATATGTGGAGAAAAATAAATAGGGACAAAAAGGAATACACCTTCTTTTCAGCTGCACATGGCACATTCACAAAGATTGACCATGTTATAGGGCATAGAATCATTGCAAGCAAATGCAAAAGAGCAGAAAGAATAAATGTAACCTTCTCAGATCATAATGCAAAAAAATAATAATTAGTAAGGGCACCTGGACAGGAAAATCAAAAACTAATTGGAAATTAAATAATATGATTCTTCAAAACCAATTTGTCAAAGAAGGAATCAGAGAAACAATCAATAATTTCATTAAAGAAAATGACAATGATGAGACATCCTATCAAACTCTGTGGGATGCGGCCAAGGCAGTACTCAGGGGGAAATTTATATCCTTGAGTGCATATATTAACAAATTAAGGAGGGCAGAGATTAATGAATTGGGCATGCAACTCAAAAAATTAGAAAGCAAGCAAATTAAAAATCCCCAGATGAAAACTAAATTAGAAATACTAAAAATCAAGGGAGAATTCAATAAAATTGAAAGTAAAAGAACTATTGAATTTATAAATAAGACTAGAAGCTGGTATTTTGAAAATACAGATAAAATAGACAAAGTACTGGTCAATCTAATAAAAAAAAGGAAAGAAGAAAACCAAATTGACAGTATCAAAGATGAAAAGGGAGACCTCACCTCTAATGAAGGGGAAATTAAGGCAATCATTAAAAACTATTTTGCCCAATTATATGGCAATAAATATAACAATTTAGGAGATATGGATGAATATTTATAAAAATATAAACTGCCTAGATTAACAGCAGAAGAAATAGAATACCTAAATAATCCCATATCAGAAAAAGAAATTGAAAAATAATCAAAGAACTCCCTAAGAAAAAATCGCCAGGGCCTGATGGATTCACAAGTGAATTCTATCAGACATTCAAAGAGCAACTATTCCCAATACTATAAAAATTATTTGATATGATAAGCAAAGAAGGAGTCCTACAAAATTCCTTTTATGACACAAATATGGTACTGATTCCAAAGCCAGGGAGATCAAAAACAGAGAAAGAAAACTACAGACCAATCTCCCGAATGAACATAGATGCAAAAATCTTAAATAGAATACTAGCAAAGAGACTCCAGCAAGTAATTAAGAAGATCATCCACCATGATCAGGTGGGATTTATACCAGGAATGCAAGGTTGGTTCAACATTAGGAAAGCCATCCACATAATTGACCATATCAACAGTCTAACAAACAAAAATCACATGATTATCTCAATAGATGCTGAAAAAGCCTTTGACAAAATACAGCATCCATTCCTATTGAAAACACTGAAAAGTATCGGAATAGAAGGACCTTTCCTAAAAATAATTAACGGAATATACCTAAAACCATCAATAAGCATCATATGCAATGGGGATAAATGAGAAGCCTTCCCAATAAGATTAGGAGTGAAACAAGGATGCCCATTATCACCTCTATTATTCAACATAGTACTAGAAACACTAGCCATAGCAATTAGAGAAGAAAAAGTAATTGAAGGTATCAAAATAGGCAAGGAGGAGACTAAGCTATCACTCTTTGCAGATGATATGATGGTCTACTTAAAAAATCCTAGAGAATCAACTAAGAAGCTTGTAGAAATAATCAACAACTTTAGCAAAGTTGCAGGATACAAAATAAATGCACATAAATCATCAGCATTTCTATACATTTCCAACACACTAGAGCAGCAAGAAGTAGAAAGAGAAACACCATTTAAAATCACCCTAGACAATATAAAATA